>NW_015665924.1:96473-107615 GCF_001515625.1 Sinocyclocheilus rhinocerous | reverse complement strand
CACATTCCTCATGTGGCCCACATGCTGCATGGAATGGTGGCATTTTGGCAGTGCTCCACAAGCAGGCCACTACACAGCCACATTTTAGCTAATAATGAACTAAATAAACCATAAATATACAGTATCTGGGCCACACTAAGCCTTAAGTGAGTTATGCATCAACAATACTCAACATTGGAGATCACGTGACCCACCGATAGCAATGGTGGTGTAGTTCGATTGCTCCCTGACTCTGTATCCTTAATCAGTTTTTTCTCAGTAAAACTATCAACATTTGGTTAGTTTTTGACTGTTTTTCTAACGGAGCTATGAATGAAGATGGCAAAACGTCAATTGACACTGGCTTCGCCGGAGAAAAAGCGAGTTAAAGACCCTAATTATGTTCCTGAGGGGGAACTTTGCGCCATTATCGCCGACGAGTTAAAGATGCACCTTAGCTTCGTCAGGGAACTGTTTAAAGAAGAATTCGCCCCGATTGCGGATAGACTTGGAGTTCTGGAAGAGGATGTTCGTCTGATAAGAAATAATTTTGACAACATGCAAACAGCTCTTCGCCACGCAAAAAAAGACACTGTGGAGGTTAAGCTAGCAGTGGACTCCCTTCAGGAAAAGTTGGCGAGAATCCAAGATAAAAGCCGCCAGTCCAATATCCGTCTAGTGGGGCCAATGGTGGTGTAGTTCGATTGCTCCCTGACTCTGTATCCTTAATCAGTTTTTTCTCAGTAAAACTATCAACATTTGGTTAGTTTTTGACTGTTTTTCTAACGGAGCTATGAATGAAGATGGCAAAACGTCAATTGACACTGGCTTCGCCGGAGAAAAAGCGAGTTAAAGACCCTAATTATGTTCCTGAGGGGGAACTTTGCGCCATTATTGCCGACGAGTTAAAGATGCACCTTAGCTTCGTCAGGGAACTGTTTAAAGAAGAATTCGCCCCGATTGCGGATAGACTTGGAGTTCTGGAAGAGGATGTTCGTCTGATAAGAAATAATTTTGACAACATGCAAACAGCTCTTCGCCACGCAAAAAAAGACACTGTGGAGGTTAAGCTAGCAGTGGACTCCCTTCAGGAAAAGTTGGCGAGAATCCAAGATAAAAGCCGCCAGTCCAATATCCGTCTAGTGGGGCTGAAAGAGGGGGTAGAAGGCGATGACCCTCTGGGATTTATACAGAATCATCTTCCTAAATGGATTCTTTCTCTTGCTGGCAAAGTAATGGAGATAGAAAGAGCCCACCGTATTTATAGCGGTGAACGTTCAAAATCAACCCCTCGTACATTCATCTTCAAGATGCTGCCTTATGGAGACCGGAATGCAATCCTGAACGGAGCCCGAACTGCTGGACAAATTCTTCATATGGGAGCGCCGCTGCTTTTCTTCCCAGACTATAGCACCCACACGGCATCTAAGAGGAGAGTGATGGCATCGGCGAGGAAGAAGCTAACTCAGCTGGGGATATCGTCCTTTTTGATCTACCCCACGGTAGTGAAAGTTACTCACCGAGGGAAGATTTATCTTCTCGAGACACCGGCGGAGGTTGAAAAGTTCGCTCTCAATCTGAATCCCGCCTCAAAGTCTTCTCTGAAGAAAGCCGCAGCGGTTACGTTACGAGAATCCGAGGTGAACGAGGATGAATCTGCAGTTCCTATGGAGGACCTTGCTGAGAAAATTTGATTGTCTCTTCATCTGAAAAATGACCGGGTCAGATGTTGATGGACGAGCCGGACTGCTAGGTTGGCCGCGTATCCAAAGACTGTTACTTTGAGGGCAGGTAGAAGAGTGTGTTCTAACTCTTTGCTTACTGCCCATTTTGTTACTGTTCTTGTTTTTGTTTTTTTGTTCTATGCCCGGGACTGCCCACCTAAGTTTAGGCCTATATATTTGTTTGCATAATATTTGTATGCCTAGATGCCTTTGTATATGCATATGTTCTGATGACCATTATCTTTCCGGGGGATTACTTTATGGTCCTCCCGCATTAGTTCTGGTTGGTGTGGATTGCTATTCCTTTGTAATATATGGCTATACATATTTTATCATGGAACGTTAATGGGTTAAATAGCCCTATTAAGCGAACCAAATGCTTAGATTACCTAAGATGCAAAAAGGTCTCTATTGCTCTAATACAAGAGTCTCATTTGAAATCAGCGGACGTGCATCGCTTCCAAAATAAATACTTTAAAGTGATCTCTTCCTCTTCGGCTGTCAACAAAACTAAAGGGGTGCTGGATAGTGTCTAAGCGTAATATTGGTTTTTTCAATGATAATATCCGGTAATGATACAGAAGGCCGAATCACTTATGTTGTTGTTTCCCTAATTAATACTAAATATGCTTTTTGTGTCTGTATATGCACCCACTGAGGGTGATTCCTAATTTTTTCAGGAATTATTACGTCTAGTTGTGAGTTTAGAGGACTGTCTTGTGGTGTTAGGGGGCGATTTTAATGCTGTGTTGGGTCCCCAGTTAGATAGATCTCATGCCTCTAAGTCTGATTCAGTGATCTCTGGATGTTTTAATTCATTTTTGCGACATTCCAATATATGCGATGTCTGGTGTTTACAAAATGACGGTGCTAGGGATTATACATTCTTTTCAGCTCGTCATAAGAGTTATTCAAGGACTGATTATCTACTTATGTCCCCTTCACTTATTCCCTATATTAGTAAAGTTAATATTCTACCAATTATTTTATCTGATCATTTTCCGTTAATTTCACCTTTAACCCCCACATCGTTGGGCGCCAAACGCAACCGATGGAGATTTAATACCTCCTTGTTGCAGGACTGTACATTTGTGGCTGATTTACGCAGCTATTTGATGGATTTTTTACAGATTAACAGAGATTCAGCGTCTGACCCCCAAGTATTATGGGAAACCACTAAATGTTTTATTAGAGGTAAATGTTTAAGTTTTTCATCCTTTAATAAAAAGCGTAGGGAGAGCCGTAAATTTGAATTAGAAAAACAAATTGATATACTAGAGAAGGAATTAAAAGATAACTTTTGTGAAACCAAAGCCAAAATAATAAATGTTCTTAAATCAGAATTAAAATCCATATATTTACATAGAGCTGAATTCATCATACATCGTACCAGACAATAATATTATTTTCATGGAGAATGCTCTTCCAAGCTGTTGGCTTTGAGGTTAAAAGATAGTGAATCTAAGGCTAGTATATCAGCTATTAGACATGAGGGCTCAGTATATGCTCAACCTAAGGATGTAAATAGAGTATTTGAAAACTACTACCAACATCTGTACACTTCAGAATCCAACTCTGACCCAACACATTTTGATTTATTCCTTAAACATTTAAATCTTCCCAAATTAAATGACTTTCAGCACAACATATTAGATAGCCCTTCAACCTATCTAGGACAATCTAGGAATTAAAATCCGCCTTAGATTGCATGAGTAGTAATAAAGCCCCTGGGCTAGATGGGATCCTCCAGAGTTACTGAAGACATTATGGGACATAATAGCGCCCTGATCGTTAAATTAAAGCGGGCCTTGAGAGGTAGTGAACTACGAGCCATACTCCGCTCGTGTTGCTCGCATGATGTCACCGGGAACAGTCAAATAATCAACCGACGATTCACGAAGGGCAAGCATGGCTGGATTTACCCGCTTCTGCCTGACAGTCTGTTAGGCGGATGCGCTGGCCCCGCGTGTGCACGAGAGGCATCGATTCGCGGAATCTTCACCCTCTTTGCTGTGAGCAGCTCCCGGTGAGAGAGGACAGCACGATGTTGATGGTGATGCTTAACATACGATCCGTTGGAAACAAATCTTTTATCCTGAATGATTTTATCATGAACAACAAGCTGGATTGTCTCTTTTTTTTTTCCGAAACCTGGCTAAAGGTAGGAGACCTGTCTCCCCGATGATGGAATTGCTACCACAGGGTTACTCATATTTTAACTCGCCTAGGTTAACTGGGCGAGTTGGAGGTTTGTTGTCTATTTTTAAAAAGGACATCGGTTGTCAGAAAATATCGCTTGAACTCTATAATAGTCTTGAGCTGATGACTTTTTTATATAACACTGACTAAGCCTGCGCTGGTTGCACTTATGTATCGCCCTCCAAAGCCAAACAAGGACTTTATAAACGAATTCTCTGACTTTATTAGTAAACTGGCTACACAATACGATCGTTTTTTAAATCTAGGCGATTTTAATATACACTTGTGTTGTGGGCAGGATGTGATGTCCAGAGAACTGTTAAATGTGATTAACTCTTTTGATTTGACACAATGGGTCAAAGGACCAACTCATAATTTGGGACATACACTAGATTTGGTTTTAAATCTTCATTCATTTAGATCACCTGTGTTGTGTTAATCATCTCGTTTGCTCCTTAGGTTTCCTGTCTTCATAAGCCCTCAGTTTCTGTCGATTTCTTTGTCTTGGACTAATGTTATTTTTCAATGGTTTACGTGGTTGATGCTGATTAAAAAGACTCCTTTACTCCTACTCCTTCGTCGTGCGCATTCTCTACAACCACAACCCCGTGACAGAATCCAAGACCAAACTGAAAGTGAGCGGTGCTTCTTCTCCCCGTGTTTATTTTCTGGTTTTTAAAAGTGTTTTGTTTTCCCGTTCGTTTCTCCCCGCTCACATGGAGGAACGAGCGAGCCGCCGGCCGTTCCGAAGTCTAGTTCCGAAGTCTAGTTCCGAAGTTCCTGTGGCAAGCCCGCTGGCCACTTCAAAGTCAAGCACGTCGGTCGTGGCTCACTTTCCTGATTCCTCGTTTAGCCCAGTGAGGGCTCCTGTCCCCGTGCTTAGCCCAAGGAGGGCTCCAGTCCTTGAATCCCCTCCAGAGCGCCCTCAAGTGCCCGCTCCTTGAGAGCGCCCCCCAGGATTCCTAGATTTCCCCAAGAAAATTTGGGGGGGCATATACCCGTGGCCGAGCCAGCTAAGGCCACGGAGGATCCGCCATGGCCTCCTGAGTCTCCTGATCCGCCATGGCCTCCTGAGTCCCCTGATCGATCCGCCCTGGCACCCGCCCCCCCTCCCCGATGGTACTGTTACGGCGCAGGACGCGCCATCCGGGAGGGGGGCGATCTGTCACGTGTGTGTTTCCGTTTAGTTTCTGTTTCCCCCAAATTGGTCTAATTCCTGTTTCCTGTTCTCTTAATTAGTTAATATTCATTCATTTAGATCACCTGTGTTTTGTTAATCATCTCGTTTGCTCCTTCCTATTTGAAGAGGCTCTGAAGAATCTAAGTGTTGATGAACAGGTTAATCACTTTAATGTTGTTTGTGCTGAAATTTTGGATAGTGTTGCTCCTCTTAAAGCTAAATAACGTAAAGGCAAATATCAGCCATGGGTAAATGATTCTACACGGATACTTAGACAAAAGGCTCAACAAGCCGAGAGGAGATGGAAAAAACAAACTGCAGGTTCACTATGAAATTTTCAGAGAATCTCTATTGACTTTTCAGAAGGCTGCTAGATGTGCTAAACACAAATATTACTTTGATGTGATATCGCAAAATGCAAATAATTCTAAAATTTTATTCAAGATTTTAAATTCAGCCATAAATCCTGTACAAACTAGGTATCCTGATCCTTCCACTACTAAGTGTGAAGAGTTTCTTAATTTTTTTAATAGGAAAATTGTTGATTTACATTTTAAGATACCGAAACCGCTAGTAGCTCCGTCTGTTGACCTGGTTTCTGCCTGCTGCACGGAATGGACAGAATTCCACCCCATTACGTTTCCAGTTTTGGTGGACACTGTGAAGCATCTTAAATCTTCTTCATCAAAAGACGATGTTATGTCTCCTTGCCTTTTCAAACAGGTTTTTGAGAGTGCTGGGACTACTGTGCTGAATTTAATTAACAACTGTCTCAGTCAGGGCATCTGTCCAGCTGGTTTTAAGCATGCTACAGTTCTCCCACTTTTAAAAAGGCCCAATCTGGCAGTGGAGGAAATAAATAATTATAGACCAATTTCAAACCTACCTTTCCTTGCCAAGATATTAGAGAAACTGGTCTTTAAACAACTACAATCTTATTACCTTAAATGCAATATGTAAGCCTTTTCAATCCAGTTTTAAGTCTGGTCATAGTACTGAGACAGTGTTGGTTAAAGTGCTAAATGACATCTATCTATCAACAGACAATGGTGAAAGTGTTATTTTAATTCTGCTTGATCTTAGTGCAGCATTCGATATGGTGGACCATAGGATTTTAATTGAGCGCCTTGAACATTGGGCCTAAAAGGCAATGTGCTGAAATGGTTTGAATCTTATCTTACGGATAGGTCTTTTTCAGTGAGAGTTGGGAACTGTAATTCTTCAAGATTGCATCTTCCCTGGGGAATTCCACAAGGGTCAATTTTGGCGCCGTTGCTGTTTTCCCTCTATATGCTACCTTTGGGGGCTATATTTCGAAAACACAAAGTATCATTCCACTGCTATGCAGATGATACTCAGATGTATCTAGTGTTGGGCAAGTTACTCTGAAAATGTAATCAAATTACTGATTACTGATTACTCCTTTTAAAAGTAATCACGTTACTGTTCTGATTACTTTATTTCAAAAGTAATTAGTTACATTACTAGTTACGTTACTTTTTTCTCCATGAAATTTATGAAATCCCAGCATACACGCTCCCGATAAATATTTGTTATTAAAGCATCAACATTCACAGAACACAAACACACAGCGCCTTCACGGCGACATGGCGGCGGAAACAACAAAACTACATCGAGAATAAAAGTTACGCCTTCTTTTTTTGCGTGAACATTTGGGCGGCGTTATGTAAATCTTCCCACATAGTGAGGTAGACATGTGGGGCGTGTTAGAACGAGCCGTTTTAGGTAGGCGTGGTTGACTCTTAACTTTTATAAAGAATATCTCTTTGGATTTGAGACTTTAGTCTTTGCAACTTTACAGATCTTCTTTATGCACCAAGAGCTTGTAACACTTCAAAGAAAAAGGAAAAATTGAAATTGCATCATATGACCCCTTTAAAGACTAATGAAGAGTTGTTGTGATGCAGGTTTAGTTATTCTAAATTGTGCCTATGGTGTTATGTGATTTGTGTTGATATTTGTGACTATGTTTGTTTTTATGTAATTTTATTGTGATATTGTGAAGCACTTTGGGCAACCTGGTGTTGTATTAAACTGTGCTATATAAACAAACAAACAAACAAACAAACAGACAGGCCAATTAACCTTCTATCCACAGATTAGTTCTGGTTGGTGTGGATTGCTTTTCTTTTTTAATATATGGCTATAAATATTTTATCATGGAACGTTAATGGGTTAAATAGCCCTATTAAGCGAACCAAATGCTTAGATTACCTAAGATGCAAAAAGGTCTCTATTGCCCTTATACAAGAGTCTCATTTGAAATCAGCGGACGTGCATCGCTTCCAAAATAAATACTTTAAAGTGATCTCTTCCTCTTCAGCTGTCAACAAAACTAAAGGGGTGCGGATAGTGTCTAAGCGCAATATTGGTTTTTCAATTATAAGATCCGGTAATGATACAGAAGGCCGAATCACTTATGTTGTTGTTTCCCTAAATAATACTAAATATGCTGTTATGTCTGTATATGCACCCACTGAGGGTGATTCCTCATTTTTTCAAGAATTATTACGTTTAGTTGTGAGTTTAGAGGACTGTCTTGTGGTGTTAGGGGGCGATTTTAATGCTGTGTTGGATCCCCAGTTAGATAGATCTCATGCCTCTAAGTCTGATTCAATGATCTCTGGATGTTTTAATTCATTTTTGCAACATTCCAATATATGCGATGTCTGGCGTTTACAAAATGACGGTGCTAGGGATTATACATTCTTTTCAGCTCATCATAAGAGTTATTCAAGGATTGATTATCTACTTATGTACCCTTCACTTATTCCCTATATTAGTAAAGTTAATATTCTACCAATTCTTTTATCTGATCATTCTCCGATAATTACATCTTTAACCCCCGCATCATTGGGCGCCAAACGCAACCGATGGAGATTTAATACCTCCTTGTTGCAGGACTGTACATTTGTGGCTGATTTACGCAGCTCTTTGACAGAGTTTTTACAGATCAACAGAGATTCAGCGTCTGACCCCCAAGTATGGGAAACCACTAAATGTTTTATTAGAGGTAAATGTATACGTTTTTCATCCTTAAATAAAAAGCGTAGGGAGAGCCATAAATTTGAATTAGAAAAACAAATTGATCTACTAGAGAAGGAATTAAAAGATATTTTTTGTGAAACCAAAATAATAAATGTTCTTAAATCAGAATTAAAATCCATATATTTACATACAGCTGAAATCATCATACATCGTACCAGACAATCATATTATTTTCATGGAGAATGCTCTTCCAAACTGTTGGCTTTGAGGTTGAAAGTGAATCTAAGGCTAGTATATCGGCTATTAGACATGAGGGTTCAGTATATATTTAACCTAAGGATGTAAACTACTACCAACTACTACAACTACGAATCCAACTCTGACCCAACATTCCTAAAACATTAAAATCTTCCCAAATTAAATGATTTTCAGCGCAATATATTAGATAGCCCTTTGACAATCGAGGAAATAAAATCCGCCTTGGATTGCATGAGTAGTAATAAAGCCCCTGGGTTAGATGGGATTCCTCCAGAGTTACTGAAGACATTCTGGGACATAATAGCGCCCTTGATTCTTAATTCTCTTAACTTTGCGTTAGAAAAAGGGGCTTTCCACAGGGATCAAACCACAGCTTTAATAACTTTGCTGCTGAAGAAAGGTAAGGATTCACTGGAATGCTCTAGTTACAGGCCAATTAGCCTTCTATCCACAGATTCAAAACTGATGGCAAAAGTCCTGGCCTTAAGATTGGATCGATGTATAGGAGACTTGATTGACTATGATCAATCAGGTTTTCTAAGGGGGAGATTTGCTGCAGACAATGTACGTAGGCTTCTTCATATTATTCAACAAGCAGACTCATATACAGCTTCCTCTGCAATTCTTTCTCTTGATGCAGAGAAAGCATTCGACAGAATTGAGTGGAGCTTTTTGTGGTCTGTCCTAGAGCATTTTGGGTTTGGCTCTTTTTTTCTACAAGCAGTCAAAACTATTTATTCTGAATGCTCAGCCAGAGTGCTCACTGGTTCTTACATCTCCCCTTCCTTTTATCTTGGCAGGGGTACTCGTCAAGGTTGTCCCCTGTCACCCTTGCTTTTTAATTTATCATTAGAGCCTTTGGCCCATGCCGATCAGACAATGTCCCGCAATAGTTCCAATAAGTTGTATTAATACGTCCCATAAAATTTCGCTCTACGCTGATGACGTTTTGTTGTATATATCAAACATCACAGATTCGGTTAAGAAATGCTTAAAATTATTTGATACATTAGGTAAACTGTGTGGTTATAAGATTAATTTGAATAAATCCATACTTATGCCCCTTAATTTAGCTGCTAAATCAGAGATTCAGACCTTACCCACTATGATTCCTGTCAGTGACCAGTTTAATTATCTTGGAATCAGAGTTTTTCCTTCATTATCTCGCATTTCCAAGTGGAACTATCAGTCTCTTCTGGATAAGATTAAGAGCGATCTTATGTGTTGGTCTCCACTCTGTTTGGCTCTTCATGGAAGGATAGCCACTGTTAAGATGAATATACTTCCGAGGCTAAGCTTTTTATTTTCAGTGTTACCTCTGACACCACCTACTGGCTATTTTAAAGAGATCAATACAGCAGTATCAAAATTCTTGTGGAATAATAAACGGCCTAGAATTCGCCTTAATTCTATGCACAGGCTAAAACCTCATGGCAGCTTATCCCTACCAGATTTTTGATCCTATTATTTAGCATACCAGATGAGACCACTTAGGACGTGGCTAGACGTTGACTCCCCTGTCCCATGGCGGGCTTTAGAAACTAATATTATATACCTCATTGCGTCTACAGGATTTACCCTTTACTGGAATATCTAAGAAAGTTCTGGAAAAGTTTGGTCCAATTATATGCCATTCTATCAAAACCTGGAAAGCAGCAGAAAAGATTATGGGGAGCTTCAGATACTTACAGTGACTCTACCCCCATTTGGCATAATAATAATCTTTGTACTGGTAACAAACCATTCGTTTCCAAATGCTGGGTTGAATGTGGTATTTACACTTTAAAAGACCTGTACAAGGATAATGGGCTCAAGTCCTTTCAAATCTTAAAGGATGAGTTCTCACTCCCAGGATTCTCCTTTTTCCTGTACTTAAGATTAAGATCTGCGCTGAAAGCTTACGGAGTACCCTGGTCGATTAAAATATCTCCTCATCCTATGGTAATCCTACTAAAAGTAGCCAAATTCTATTAGGCCATATTTACAATTTCAAGCTTCCATTTCAATTAGCCAGTGTCAAGTGTTACATCCAAGAAGTGGCCTCACTTGACAAGTGTTACAAACAGAAGTGGTCCTCATCTGTTTTATAATATATGGAGCATATTTGCCATGTCAAATGTGGGACAAGTTGGCTTACACACTGATTAGCCAATGCTGACTGTGCCGTATATATTTGCCAAAAGTGGTCCAAATTGTTATGAATTATTTGGACAATATTTGTCATTTTATATGCGGGCCACATTTGCGGCATCATATAAGGGCCACTTTAGGCTCACAGCCACATTAGCCAGTGCTTACTGTGCCATATCTTTGCCAAAACTGGCCCAGATACGTTTGAGGATAACTGGGCCAGATTTGTGGCATCATATGTGGGCCACTTTAAGCTCACAGCTACATTAGCCAATGCTCACTGTGCCATATCTTTGCCAAAACTGGCCCAGATACGCTTTAGGATAACTGGGCCACATTTGTGGCATCATATGCGGGCCACTTTAGACTCACAGCCACATTAGCCAGTGCTTACTGTGCCATATCTTTGCCAAAACTGGCCCAGATACGCTTTAGGATAACTGGGCCACATTTGTGGCATCATATGCGGGCCACTTTAGACTCACAGCCACATTAGCCAGTGCTTACTGTGCCATATCTTTGCCAAAACTGGCCCAGATACGCTTTAGGATAACTGGGCCACATTTGTGGCATCATATGCGGGCCACTTTAGACTCACAGCCACATTAGCCAGTGCTTTCCATGCCATATCTTTGCCAAAACTGGCCCAGATATGTTTGAGGA
>NW_015665924.1:78664-96452 GCF_001515625.1 Sinocyclocheilus rhinocerous | reverse complement strand
TCACTGTGCCATATCTTTGCCAAAACTGGCCCAGATATGTTTTAATGTACCTGGGCCACATTTGCTGAAACATATGTGGACCACATTTGGTTTACACCCTGATTAGCCTTTGTCGATAATGCCACATTTTTGCCAAAGGTGGCCCACATTTGGTTGGCACTATTTGGGCCATAATCACTGTTTACCACATGGGCCACTTTAGGGTCACATTCAGATTACACATTGCCGTCAACACCGCATCTTTACCTACAGAGGTCCACATGTGATTTGATACATTTGGGCCATTTTTGCTGTTTTACGTATGGGCCACTTCAGGCTTACATCCATTTTGTCCGGGCCATAAGAAGGCCAGCAGTGTCATATCATTGCCTTAAGTGGCCCACATCCGCATGCTATCTGGGCATTGACTTCCATAGTAGAAAATAAAATACTATGGAAGTCAACGGTGACCATCAACTGTTCGGATACAGTACTCATACAGGTTTGGAGCAAGTGGAGGGTGAGTAAATGATGACAGAATTTTCATTCTGGAAGTGAACTAATAATCCTTTAAGAAAAAAGAGACAAGCAGAAACACAACTACTATTGACTTCCAGCCACTGTCATGACCGGTACCTTCTCCGACTCCTTCCTGCCGTTCACCTGTGTGCTGTCGCTGTCATTTGCACGTGGTGGTTGTTTTGGTCCTGTCATTGTCATCCACACGTGGTGGAGCAATCAGCACTAACTCGCGGCGCTGCGCGCTCCTTTTGCCCGCACCTGTTACTCGTTCCCACTCCCTATATATTCCTGTCTTTGTCTTCTTTCCGCGTGGGTATGTCTTATGTGTTTTTGTGCCGTATGGATGTATTTTGAGTTTTCACTCTCCTCTAAACTCTTCTGCACTGTTTCCAGGATCCTCAGGCGAGGAATTTATTATTCGTATGTGGGCAGTGAGGCTGGATTGGGAGTGCTAGACTGGATGTTTCCAGTTATTCCTCTCAGCCCTCTGTCTCGGTGGATGTGTGCGCAGGGAGCGCCACATCACTTCATTCACCTGACTTTTGTGTTTCACTGTTTTGCTGGCTTTGTGATCTGAAATTCAGAATAAACTCTCTCTTTTGTTTGAACTGCATTTGAGTCCTCCGTCCCTTTCCTGATAGCTTCAGCCTGTAAAACAACTGCAAATAAAAGACATTAGATCTCAGCAGAGGATAAAACAACCCCACAAACAGCAGCACCAGCTTCACCGATTACTAACAAGGTTGACTTTATTTCTGTCAGATGTCTACAAAAAGGTTTATTGAGAATTACAGAAGTTTAGATGTTGGTTTTATTGAAAATTATATTTGTCACCATTATGGAGAATAGCGTTTGCTTGAGTTGGGTGCTTGACCCTTAAAATTTTAAGATTAGTTTTTTTTTCTCTGGCTGTTTTAAGAGTGTTTGATATAGCAAGAGAAACTGTGATGATTAAAAAGGTGTATTCATCATATAATGGTCTGATTCCAGAACCAATAATTTGTTTCCTAAACACAATGGTACAAAGAAAACAGACATAAAGTATATACAAAGTCAAGAGCCCCATTAAACCAAACTATAATGGTGACTTCAAACCAAACTCTTATTTTCAATAAAACCAATATCTAAACCTCTGTAATTCTCAATAAGAACTTCTGTAGACTTCTGACAGAAATAAAGTAATTCTGGTTGGTAATAAGTGAACCTGGTAATTCTGTTTCTGGAGTTGTTTAATCCTCCTCTTTTGAGATCTTGAGAGATTTAATGTATTTTATTTAAGTTGATTTTATCTAAGGCTGTGGCTGTATATTGTAGTTTCTCTTCTTTTCTGTTCTTGTTGTTTTTCTTTTCTTCAGCGATTCTGCTTGTTATCATCAGCTGTCTTTAATATTGCTCAATAATCACTTAATTATATAATGAACTGCAGTGCTGCTTCAGTCTTATTTTTAGCACTCTGTAGTATGCATACTGAGCAGTGTTCATTTCATTATCTCATCTGGGCTGACCCATGTAGGGCCCTTATAGAAACTGAGGACAAAACTGGCTGGGCCCCAGTTAGATAGCCCAGGTGCCACCCATCTGGGCCCCACATGGGTTTGCTGGATGGGTTGCTGACCAAACTGAATTTAAAATGATGTTACAGCATCTTGATCAAGTCTTATAATATTTGACATCAAATTGATAAAGGTGCCCGCTGGGTATGAAATTATAGTACTGGTTATATAAATTATAGCCACCAACCCTGTCCATCACCAAGCCTGCTTTCACACCTACCCCTCTGGGTACGGTGGACTCCTCCTTAAAGGGTTAGTTCACCCAAAAATTAAAATTAGGCTGCGTTTTACTCACTTCCGAGGCATCCTAGGTGTATATGACTTTCTTCTTTCAGACGAATCCAGTCGGAGTTATATTAAAAATTGTCTTTGATCTTTCAAGCGTCACGTTCAAGTGCTTTGTTGTCGTAAAGAACAGGAATTATGGACGGTCCATTCATGAGTTCATTCTTGCCTATTTCTTGGGGAAATCTTATTAAAGCCAAAAGGTATAGAATATATTTAGTCAATATCCAACAGGTTTTGAATAAAATGTAGCATTCCATTTATTGGTAACCATATAAACAATCACTGCACTAGATTTTCAGCTTGCTGACCCAGGTGAAAAAAAAGTACACTTCCATAATGTTGCACACTAATTTTGTACTTAACATATATTAATCATTCATCTTTAGTACTTCTTAAGATAATCTTAAGAACATCTAAGTGTACTCAACTGTGCTATTTTGAGACACCATGTATATGAACTAAAATGTGCTTTTAACATACTATCTCTGTATTAAAATAATTATTTAGTTACCACTTGTAGTAAACTTAAACCTATCTTTGTATGAAAGATGGGTTCAAGTGGTACCTAACTACATTTTTTAAATACATGTTTTCACACATTTTAGGTCATATTCATGGTGTCCCAAAATAGCACAGTTGAGTACACTTCGATGTTCTTAAGATTATCTATAG
The DNA here is from genome assembly GCF_001515625.1 of Sinocyclocheilus rhinocerous. Taxonomy (NCBI): domain Eukaryota; kingdom Metazoa; phylum Chordata; class Actinopteri; order Cypriniformes; family Cyprinidae; genus Sinocyclocheilus; species Sinocyclocheilus rhinocerous. The sequence goes on along the minus strand of NW_015665924.1, from coordinate 93,438 downwards.
TACTAAATAATTTTTTTTAGTATATTAAGTACAAAATTAGTGTGCGAAAATAGAGCACTTTAAATACATTATGGAAGTGTACTTTTTTTTTTTTCACCAGAGGACGATTCTGCAATTCCAGTCAAATAAATGCTATTTTCGCTGTATTCAATACGTACTATATGCATCAAATGTTTATTTATATACATAAATATAAATGACTGTAATGGTAAGAGAAAGCAATATAGATGTTGAGGGGAAAACAAATAAAACTTTACATTACCACAGCTAGACTTACTTTGGTCATCACCTCCTGCCTTCATCTTTATTGGACTTAGTACATTAAACCTGTGTACACCAAATTATGAATGACCAATAAACAGTCCTTGTTTAACAACTCATAACATTTGCACATTTACTTTCAACAGCATTTCTTTGTACAAAGTTAAAAGCCATTTCTCATTTCAGGTGTTACTCTGTGGAATATGAAATCCTTGAGTGAAGATTTGGACATATGTCCGCAGCTCCTGACAGATTTGAAGTTCAGTAGCTCCGACTCTCTCTCTAGTAAGTCCGGTCTCCTGGATGTAAGTGCTTCCCTGAAAGCTAGCTTCATGGTGGGGCTGGTGGAAGTGGGAGGATCTGCCAAGTATCTGCGTGACACCAAATCTTCAAACCAGCAGTCTAGAGTAACAATGTATTACAAAGAAACCTCCAGATTCGAACAGCTTACTATGACCCAGCTGGGCCAGATCACCTACTCTCAGGTGTTTGAGCAGAAAACCGCAACTCATGTGGTCACCGCTGTACTGTACGGAGCTCAGGCCTTCATGGTGTTTGATCTGACATGTTCCCAAGACAAAAACAAGCAGGATATTCAGGGAGAACTGAATGTCGTGGTCAAGAAGATCCCTGAATTTTCAATTGAAGGAAAAGGAGCTGTACAAATGACAGATAGTCAAAGGAAAAAGGCTGAGAATATTAGCTGTACATTTCATGGTGACTTCCATCTTGAGCAAAACCCCACTATTTACATGTAGGCCATAAATTTGTACAAGCAGCTCCCCACTCTGCTAAAGGAGAATCCACAGAATGTGATTCCAATAAAAGTCTGTCTGTATCCTCTTCATTTATTGGATAACAAAGCAGCTCAGTTGGAGAGAGAAATCAGCACAAGTCTGGTTTCCATCACTGAAGATATAATGGAGGCTCTGGAAGAGGTAGAGAGGACATGCAAAGACCTGTCCAGAAGTGTAATGGTAAATGTTTTCAGTGATGTCAAAGAGCGGCTGTGCACATTTCAGGGCTCATTTGGCATTTACAAGCAGGTGCTCATGAAAGCATTGGCAAAGGTCATGCCTGGCATTCGAGAATGATGAATGGAGGAGAAATCACTGGAAGACCTCCTGGAGATCCACAGCACCTCCCCTTTTAGTGCTGGCATGCTTAACCACTGGTTAGATGATGCAAAGTCTGAACTTCACTTACTGAGTTCTCAAACCAAGATGCTGAAGGGCCCAGTCAACAATTTGATCTCACAATGATGTCACCATGAGCTCACATGATTCTCATGGTATACTACTCACACCGTGAGGATCACAGTATGAGGATCGTGTGATGTCACTGTGATCATCGCATGATCTCACGTGCTGACTGGGGGGGTCACAATTGAAGACTCAGATGGCCTCAACTCCATCCTCCTTGATCCTGATATTGATGTTGTGGTGTGCTTGACCTTCACATCTCTGAAGTATGAAGACTGGTATCGACCCTTAAGGAGTTCCTGAAATCTGACCAATTTAAAAAGCTAGATGGAGGGGGGAACATGGTTTCTGTGGCATCTGTCAAAAAATGGTTCAGTGATCCTGATATCATAATAAAGATGAGAGAGAACATCTCTTATTTCAGGAGCTTAATACAGATAAAAAGAGAATCCACTTCATTATTTCTGCCATTTCCGAATCTTCCAGTCAAGGCTCCTCCATCTATCTGTATGAAAAAGGGAAACTGACCTGCACACAGTTAAAGTTCAAGTCACTGACCCCACTGATAGTGACAAATGTCCTGGACACAACTGTGTCCTTGAAACTGCGGAAGTCCCCAACTGGAGAAACAGTGCAGTACAGAGTGGAGTACAAAGAGGTAAAAGCAGATTCTGGAGCTGAGGAACAGTGGCTTGTCAAAAACACAACTGATGAAGAATTCACTCTGACTGGACTGGAGTCTGGAAAACTCCATTATTTTTAGTATAGTATTTGATCCGCTACAGAATAGTGGATAGAATGGGAGTGAGTGAAACCAGTGTCAGTATTATATCTTCCTCAGGTAAGTGTGATCTACACATTTTTTGTAATAATCTTTTTTTTGTTGTTGTTGTTGTTCCATTGGCTGCATTCCCACAGCAAAATCCCCTGTGTTAAATGTACACTGCTGGGTTTCTATAGGGGTCCACTCTACGGAGTGTTAGAAAGTAACACTAAAGCAGTGTTGCACTTAGGTAAGTGATAATTAATTGATGATTGACCATAAGTGATAGGTGTGACTAGAAGCGGCGCTGCACAGACCGATCAGTGTATGACATCAAAGTACCGCAAGAGCTATAAATATGCTTTTGAATCGCTCTCGAATAGCCATTTCTTATCTGCAATACCATTATAGCTGCTGGATGCCTGTATAGCTCTATGTAACGATCCCTAGTTGCTAAGAAATTGTCATCACACATAAATTAATTGTATTACATTTGGATTTGGGTACGTTTAGATATTATCAATGGCTACTTTTTGTCTTTATCTGTTTTTTTGTTCAATTGTTTTGTTGTTGTTGTGTCAGTTATTGCATTATTATTTCAGTCAAACCTATAAAACCCTTTGTTACCCCAAACTACATATAAAAGCCTGATCAGTGGCATAAAAGTAATCAGAATTCAGCTACTTATCCCTTTGTTACACTTTGAAGCGTGAACTTCCCCTTTAAATAACATGACACGCTGCCCTCTATGCTCCCATTGGGCGCTGTTGGAAGCAAATTAATTGATTCAGCATTTCTACACTTCTGTAAGGATGCGTTAAATTCGACAAAGCGGTTTAATAAAGGATGTATTTATCTTGTGAATTAGTGAATTTTACAACACCAATATTCTTTAATTGGCTGTTAAAGATTTATATGGGAATATTAAACGACACACTGAACCTTTAACAATGCATTGGCGCAAATACGCACACCTTTTGGACAATTTCACAACATGATTTCTCGACTGCCACAAATACTGCCTAAAAAATACTGATTTTGTGCACTTTTTACTGTACCAATATTTTAAATTGGCCTTTGAAAAAAAAAAAACTTTTCTTGCCAAAGCACTGACAGAACCCATTGATCTAATAGCATTGTTGAGTGCTCCAAATGCAAACTTTGCATGCAACAATCAGAGGCATTAATTGACAGCGCTCTGATCCAATGGCATACAGGCATCGTCAGATTGACAGTACTGTAGCCGATAATGTTGGGGGATCCAGTGGAGGTCAATTATATTTCAGGGTGGCTGTGCCAATCTTTATCACAACCCTGCTAAAATGTAGCACCAGTACATGCGCTCATTGGCGCCCCCTCCAGGTGGTGGCGCCCTAGGCGACCGCCTAGCATGCCGATGCCTAGAAACGGTACTGCTTTGATGTCATACAACGATCGGTCTGTGCAGTGCTGCTTCTAAAGCCACTGGAAGGCAAGCCTGCAACCTTTAGCCAAAATAGTGTAACAGTTAAAGCTAACGCTTCTACTTTGGCGATACGCAGGGAAGGAGACCAGAGGCTGTTTTGTTTGAATGGATGTCAATGGAGGAGAGGCTTCACTACACTGAATAAACAGTTTTTTTGAGGAAACAGCTTATAATTTAATGAATCGACGGCCTATCAGCTAATCTTCAACATGTTTACACTAAACAATAGTTCTAGATTGAACTATTTTTAGAGTTTACACCGAAAAAAAATGTTCTTTTATAAGAGAAGTCACAGACATTTTGCGACAGGTGGGATTCAGCTTATGGCACTTCTCAGTCATTCCTATGGTATCCGTAAACGGCAAATGAGTGTCACACAACTCTGACTAAAATACAATGTTGTCAAGTCTATAATGTGATTGGTTATCAAGGCACACGTGATCCAAGTTGACGGTTACACTTTCTCCAATAGTACGTAATATAGACCCTCTCATCTCCCAGTAGTAAGACAATCTCTGGCTGCTTCAAGTCGAACACACCTAATGATAACTGCTGTTAACAAGCAGAATCACTGAAGGAAAGATGAACAAGAACAGAACAAAAGAGAAGAGCAGAAACACAAGAACTACATCTGACTTCTAGCTACATCCTTAGATAAAATCAGCTGAAATAAAAGAAGACATTAAATCTTTCAAGATCTCAGCAGAGGAGGATTAAACAACCCCAAAAACAGCATTACAGCTTCACTTATTATAAATCAATTTTGACTGTTTCTGTCATTACAGAATTATTTTCATTGAGAATTATAGTGGTTTAGATGTTGATGTTTTATTGAAAATAATAGTTTCATAATTCTACCATAATAGCAATTAGTGTTTGCTTTAACTGGACACATGACCCCTATCTTTTAAACAAACTTTTTTTTCTGACTGCTGTAACTGTGTTTATGAAGCACATTCATTATGGCCAAAAAAAGAGGCCTCAAAAAGGCCAAGAGAACATGTGATCAGGTGATTCTGGTTAACTATTGATGATGACATAATCATAATCTTATGTGGGTGATGTGTTATTAATTTTATATCGTTGATTATGGTAGTTCTGTGATTGTACAGCATGAGATCCAGTAGTGTTGTGACAAAGTTATTATGAATGATTAAAAAAAATTTGCATAAAACATTTCAGCTACTGCATAATTCAGACACATACAGACATCAACAATTAACACATGAATCTCAACAATTGCGACAATCAACAAAAAGTTTCATGCTGCAATGCAAGCTGGGTGCCAGCATAGTACAAATCTCCTAGCATGCATTGCAACATGAATAAATTATGCAGCTGAATGGTCTTACTAGTATCTTTATTTGCTTTTATTTTGGGACTGTTTTTGTTGTGACTTTTTAGTAGCAAATTTTGTGATGTTCAGAGATCAACAACAGGTGCGTTCGAAGAACCGATTTAGCCAGATCCTGATTAGCGTGATGATATCATCTCGGATGTAATAAGCGACGTACGAAGAACGGGCCCCTGATCTGTTCATTTTTGTTTATGAACAACTCTGTAGATCCCACCTTCTCACACGCCATGATTGGTCGATTATGTACAATGCCTGCATGTTATTGGTCAAACTACTTTTCAATTACCATCAGCAAGTATGCATATAAGTAAAAGACACATAGAGCAAGGATGATTTTTAACATATACCACTTATGTATTTCTGTACACCACATGATCATGTAATCTAGACCATATAATGATTAATCCTGCGAAAGACAGTCATGTGATTTTGTGTAATGGAGGCCAGCTGGTAGGAGATGTGTGGGTAAACCTCACTCCCTTGATCTGAAGAGGTGCACTAGCGACTGACGCTAGACCCGGGTTCATGCTGGCGACCCGGGTTCAAGTCCTGCTTAGAGCGGGGCGGTTAGAACCGGAGGGGTTACATTTGCATAGCTGATCAGCTGCATCAGATTGTATTGTCTAATATTATTAACCCTTGCATCATTTAAAGTATAAATATGTGTGTACTCTTCTGTTCAGAAAGTCTCTCTTGGTAAATGACACCAGAGAACTCCTGGCCACTAAATAAATGTTTGTTCCTGCAAAGAGCAATCTGGGAGTGTCTGATTTTTGCTGCAGCATGTAGCAGTAGAGTAGTTTTGAGGTTAGACAGTGTTCTGACAGTAAAGATTCAGTTTTTTCTTGGAAGAGACAGTGATAATATTTCAGAGAAGTGTTAAAGGTTCTGTGCTCTATTTTGATAGTTTAATTGCTCTTCAGACTGGACGCTATCACCAGGTTGGGACTCGACCACCGGTTCTCAATTCCAGTCCTGGGGACCCCCTGCTCTGCACATTTTGCATGTCTCCCTTATTTAGCACACTTGATTCAGGTCATCAGCTCGTTCATGAACTGAACTGAGTGTGTCAGATAAGAGAGACATGCATAATGTGCAGAGCGGGGGTCCCCAGTACTGGAATTGAGAACCACTGGACTAGACCACCACCCAGTGGCATACATTGAATGTTCTCATCTTCCTTAAAAACATTCTTTGCTGAATTTTCTTACAAACAACTGGTACATTTGCCTCAAAGCTTAGTTTGTCATCAATTATAATCACAAGATATTTATGATTGTCAGTCAACTCAATATCATCTCTGTCTATGTTTGTCAACTCTGGACTCAGTGTTGATCGTCCAAAATCAGTTAACATATCCTTGGTTTTTTCCACATTTAATTGAAGGTGGAATTTACTACACCACGTCACAAAGTCTTCTACTACAGGACCGTGCCCTCGATCCTGTTCCAGTCATCTGCATATTTAATAATATGCCTGTCCTCATATGAACTACGACAATCATTTGTGTACATCATATGTAACAAGATTGACAAACAACAACCTTGAGGAGAGCCTGTTGAACAAAACAACTGTTTAGAAAATACATTATTGACTTTAACACACTGTGGCCTTTCTGTCAAAAAAATTTAAATCGATATTAAATTGAGATATTATTTTCTCTATTAACAAATGTGGCTTTATGGTGTTAAAAGCAGAAGAAAAATCGATGAACAACAGCCTGGCACATGTTTTTGGTTTTTCTAAATGTTTATTCACCAGATTTAAAGGATAAAGGATAGCATCCTCCACACCTCTACCTTCTCTGTAGGCAAGTTGTAATGGGTCAAAGCTGGTCTCCGTCTTCTGTAAAATCAATTCCTTTACTATTTTTTCAAAGCATTTCATAATTAATGACATTAGTGCAACTGGTCTAAAATCATTCAAATTCTTGGTAACGTTACTTTTTGGCACAGGGATTATGTTAGATTTTTTTTCTCCATATTTTGGGGACTTTTTGTACTTTAAGAGACTTGTTATCTCTTTAAGAGATATATTGAAAAATTCCACATAATTGATCTGCACAGATCCTTAACACCTTACCTCCTATTTTATCAGGCCCTGGACTCTTCTTGACATCTACATTTTGAAAAAGACGTTTAACCTTATGAACTTATATATTTTCATACTTACTAGAAAGTGTTCTCTGTTTTAATTAATTTATTTCCACACTAAACTCACGATTGTCAAACCTTAAATAATACTCATTTAATTTATCGGCAATATTTATATCGGAGTTAAAAGCATCCAGTCTGATTATTTTGGTATCCTTCTTCTCAATAGCTGCCAAGGTTTTGACCCCCTGCCACGCTGATATAAATTTTTTTCCATTCAGCTGCTCTTCTACCTTATCTTTAAATTTTAACCTATCCTTCTGTATTTCTGCTTTCACCATCTTATTAATCTCTCTAACTTATTGTAATTCTCCCATCTGAAAAGCTATTTTCTTTTTGTGCAGAAGATCTTTTGTTCTTTTTGAAATCCAAGGCTGATTATTGGGGAATACTCTAAACGACTTATAAGGAACAATACAATCAGTGCAGAAAGAAATATACGCACACACCGTCTCAGTAAGTTCATCAATATTGCTCGAGGCTTTCTCAAAAACAGTCCAATCTGTGCAATCAAAGTACCCCTGTAAAGTCAATGAACTGTCCTCCATCCAAACTTGGAACTCTTTTTTTCTTTTACTCGCTCTCTACGTAGCACTGATTTATACACAGGTAACAAATAAACTGTGCTATGATCAGAAAACCCCAATGGAGGACCAGCATTAGATTTCATCGCCCCCTTAATGGAGCCATAACAGAGGTCAATTGTCATATTCCGTCTTGTATTACAAGTAACATATTGATAAAAATTACTCAATGACTTATTGAGCTTACAGTTATTAAAATCCCCAAGTATAAAATTTGGTGCGTCTGGTGATATTGATTGCAGTTTAAAGATCACTTTCCGAAGAGTCTCAGATGCAACAGAGTTATTAGCTCTGGGGTGAATGTACACCACCGTGATAAATATCTGTGGAAATTCACGTGGAAGATAAAATGGCCTCACCGACACAGAAAGTAGCTCAATATCAGGTAAACATAGAGTTTCTATAACTGTGATGTTGGTACACCAGCGTCAATTTATATAAAGACAAACTCCACCGCCTTGGCTCTTTCCCGTTACCTCTTTATTCCTGTCCAAACAAAGTGGAGCTCCGAATCCATGAATGTCCAAAGACGAGTCAAGGTCCTGAGAATTAAGCCAAGTTTCCGTCAGTGCAATTAAACAGGCATTCTTAAACTCATGAAGATGGTTGACGTTTGCCTGTAATTCATCCACTTTGTTTTTCAAAGATTGCACATTTGCTAAGATGATTGATGGAAGTGGCAAGCGGTTCTTCCGTTGTAATTGTTTAATCCGCTCGCGCACACCTCCTTTCTTTTCACGCTTTCTTCTTCTCGGTACCACTCGAAAAGGTCTCCTAAGACTGATCTCGATGCAATGCAAATTTGATCGTTTCAGATATCAGCTCCTCAAAGACGTTCTCCAAAACTGTGTTGACAGGCATCTAAAAAGTCACACCCACACACACTAATACACACAAATTTAAACCACACTGATTAAAGTCATACTTCCCTTCAATTTCCTACATCTTTTCCTGAGCTGACAACATATGTTATCCTAATGATTTATCAAAAACGAAACATTAGATACTTCTGTCCTCATAAAAATGATCATACCAGTCCTGGTCAGACTCCATGAGTGATTGTTGAAATACCACTGTCAAAGACAAGAGAATAAGGGAAAAAACCCTTGATATCACAAAAAACTGTGATAAATAACAGGTTAATTTACTGATGAAACATAGCATTGGCATAGCAGAAAACTTCAATAGCTATTAACTATTGATAAAACATACACTGAGATACCACTGCTCTGTTTTTACTGAACACTTAATAACAAAGTCCACTTAAATGGACAAAATTCATTTGAAGTTAAATTAATTAGCAAATTATTTTAATTGCTCATAATAATTTATAAATAATTAATCATGTTTACAATAACATTTGTACAAAATTACTAAAGATCTAGGGTTACATTTTGACAAACTGTGTTATATTATCACAGTTGGTGTTACTAAGGTACCTGTAGGCACTGGGTTTTATAATGGACTAAGTGTAGTGCACAAGTGTAGCGATGAACTTCCGCTGTCGCCAGAAGTTGAGATATCAGTTTCCGGTTTACTTTCGTGTCACCCAAAATGTTAGTATTTACTAGGTATCTCCGAGATCTGTCTAAAGTAAGCATCAGTGATGTCCATCGTATCGTATCATTGATGCCTGCTCCTCTGCTTCAACACGCAAGTGGAACAAGGGATTCAAACTCTACATATTGAGTTATCTGCACAACTAGTTTAATCTAATGTGTTGTGGCGGCATCTAACGGCTAAGCTAGATAACACTTAGCGACGTGTTCATTTTAGAAGACTGTTTTTGTTTTGTTTTTTCATTTTAGACGCAGACTGTTCGTTTTTTTTTTTGTGATAATTGTATTATCAGTTGTATTAACCTTCTCCCCCTCTCAGTTTCTAATAAAGATCAGGGTACAGTTGAAGTCATTGTCAGGGCATTGTACTACAGGTCCATGAGGAAAGCTGAGAAACCTCACAGTTTGAGTGTATGGTGAAGCTAGGATCAGGAATATGGGCAGTATTTCAGATACATGTATTTAAAATACAAAATACTATTTTCTATTTTAAAGCATTTGGCAAAAATCAAATGTAATTTGTATTTAAATACATTTAAGATTAGTATTATTGTATTTTCAAAATACATAAACTACTTTGTGCCAGTCAACCTTTTTATCAGGGTGCTGATTTAAGCGGCGGTCACACTAGACTTTTCGTTCCATTGATATTTCGCATTTGGGTGCGTAGCAAAGTTCAGGTTTAGTGAACTCTGACCTGCGAATTCGCGTCACGTGAATGCGTGAGACCAATAGAAGATCAAAACCTCACAAAGTGACCTCTCGGTACAGAAATGGAGGAATCGCTAATTTTAGCAGTGTCGCATCATCCTGTTTTATACAACACAACTTTAAAAGATTACAAAAATCACATAAAAAGAGAAGCGGCTTGGTTTGCGGTGGCAAGGGAAACAGGAGCGGATGGTACGTTTGAACAATTTTATGTGATTTTTTTATTACATGAGATTTGTATGTGTGCGTGTGTGTACTTGATTAACTATACTTGTGACTGATTGTAATCACTTAAATAGAAAAGAACTAGTGAGGCTATTTTGAGGCTAATGACTAGTGAGGATATTTTTGCGCGTAATGTCATATCCTGCTCCTGCCCCTTTTTGCAGCACCGTCCGAACGAATTCAAGTAGGGCTCGCTGCAGCCTGCGGTGGACATCCAACCCCGCCCACATCCACGTGTGACGTCGGAAGTCACGCCCATCCCCGATACAACCACGCCCATGTCCGAGTGGGATGTATGAAGCCACGCCCATATCAAATACGTCACCTTGTGATTTCCCCATCCCCCGGGGAAACCGGAAGTATGTCGAAGCAATTTATGGAAGTTTAGGGGATTGAAATAAAATAATGTTGTCCTTCCTTTTACTAATACACGTTTTCTTATTTTTGTAAAGGATGTCTAGGCTAAAAAGCCACAACTTAAATCTAATATATATTTAATATGTCTAATATATGGAGCTGATTTCGTCATCACAACAGCATGTAAAACGCTTGCATTGATTAAAGTAGGCTAATTGTTAATTAAAACTGTTAAACCTTACCTTGTTCATTTATGTAATGATATAAATTCAAATTTATTACGATCGATTTTGACCTACCCAAAGCAAAATTAAAATGTATCAAATTTAAAGGGGACAATTAGATTTTGGTATTGTAAAAGTATGTAAAATTATTGTAAAAGTTGGTATTGTATAATTGTCATTTAATTTTCTAAAGATGTGTTCCACTTATCATAAAGTGTTAACATTTGAATGACAGAATCAACCTTCAGGCCTTGTTCATCACAACTTGATATGAAATGTGTCCAGGTCCTCCACATACTTAAAGATGAATAAAAAAGACATCCATTGTTTCATTGGGTATTTTTATATTTATTATTTTCAATTCAAAATTTAAAAGCTTGGAGTTAGAATAGTCAGGGGGGGATTATAGAAATTAATACTTTTATTTAGCAAGGATGCTTTGAATTGATCAAAAGTGATGATAAAGACATTTATAATGTTACAAAATATTTCTATTTCAGATAAATGCTGTTCTTCTGAACTTTCTATTCTCAAGCAGTTAAGGCATTTAAGCACATAAGGAAAAAGATTTTGTGTTAACATGGCTGTAACCACCTAAATCAATGATTAAAAATAGCATTTTGGGCAAATGCAGGTAATTAACCAAAGAAATATGATGATTTTTAACAGTTATGACTGTTATAGCGCCACCTATGGTCCGATCACCATGAAACTTTGCATGCTTGTTAAGAGTCAGCAGTTACATGTTTTCACCAAGTTTCGTAAAGTTTTGAGTTTCCGTTTAGGTTTTATAGACTTTTGGGTATATGTAGCCACGTGCCTTTTCTAAATGACCACGTTATAGCTAACCAAAGGACGAAATTCAACATTTTTTTGATAATTATTGATCTAGGGAGTCCAGAGAATTGTTCTGTTGTGGTTTGATCGACATTGAGCGAAAAACCTAGGACTAGTTCACAAAAGTAGGTTTTTAACATTGGTCCTAGAGGCAAAGTTGTTCAGAATGAGGAGATCTATCATATGGCATGAAGATCTAGTGTTCGTGTAAATATATGAGAATTTTTTTTTAGCAATTTGAGGCCATTTACCATTCAAATCTTGTGTTTTTGAAGTCGTTTTAACTGTTATTGCGCCACCTATGGTCTGATCTCAATGAAACGCTGCATGCTTGTTAAGAGTCATCTGACACATGTTTTCACCACGTTTCGTAAAGTTTTGAGTCTTTGTTTAGGTTTTATAGGCTTTGAGGTATATTTGAACATGCCCCTTTTATAATGACCCCCTTATAGGTAACTGAACAACAAAATTCAACATTTTTTTGAAAATTATTTTTCTAGAGAGTCCAGATAATATTACTGCAGTGGTTTGATCGAGATTGAGCAAAAAACCTAGGACTAGTTCGCAAAAGTAGGTTTTTAACGTAATTGAGAATATTTAATGAACGACTTGATTGACAGCATTAGTCCCAGAGACAAAGTTGCTTAGAATGAGGAGATCTATCATATGATATGAAGAGCTAGTGTATGTGTGAATATATGAACATGTTCTACAATTTGAGGACATTTTCTATACAAATATTGTGTTTTTGAGGTCTTTTTAACTGTTATAGCGCCACCTATGGTCCAATCTCCATGAAACTTTGCATACTTGTTAAGAGTCATCTGACACATGTTTTCACCAAGTTTCATAAAGTTTTGAATTTTTGTTTAGGTTTTATAGGCTTTTGGGTTTATCTGGCCACACCCCTTTTCTAAATGACCCCCGCTATAAGTAACCAAAAGACAAAATTCAAATTCAAATTCAAATTTTTTTTGATAATTATTGATTTAGAGAGTCCAGAGAATATTACTTCAGTGTTTTGATCGAGATAGAGCGAAAAACCTAGGACTAGTTCGCAAAAGTAGGTTTTGGACATAACTCAATTTTGCGGAAAAACCGTGCGTCGTAGAGTAAAATTTGCTGTAAGTACAAACATTTGTTCGGACTGACCCAACGATCGCAACGATGTAAAATTTTTGAGTCTACGACAAATGGTGTACGAGCTACGGCCAAAAATGTCTGAAAATTAAGTTTTTTGTGCTGTAGCGCGTTTGGCCAATGGCGGCCATGTTTTTTGAGATACGTGAATGTCCTCATAGACACTTGTGCCACTGTGGACAATGACACTGCATACCAATTTTCAAGTCGATCAGACCAACGGTTGCCTAGTTATAGCTGAATTTATGTTTTTTCTGTCTTATAGCGCCCCCAAGTGGCAGAGCTGCGCAATTTTTTTATTTGACCAAAGATTGAGCTCATACATATGTGTACCGAGTTTGGTGAAGATATCTCATTCCGTTCAAGAGTTATGCTTCAATTAACATTTGGCTAACGTTAGCATAGACGCTTTTTGGCGTACTGTTTCGTGCGAAAATCGAAATTTCAACTTTTTTTCGATAATTATTGATATTCAATGTCCACAGAATATTTCTGCAGTGGTTTGGTTCCGATCAGGCGAAAAACCTAGGACTACTTTGCAAAAGAAGGTTTCGGACATAACTCAATTTTGCGGAAAAACCGTGCGTCGTAGAGAAAATCTGTCTGACTCCAATTTTGTTCGGGTTGACCCAAGGATTGCAACGATGTAAACTATTTTGAGTCTACGACAAACGGTGTACGAGTTAGGGCCAAAAATGTCTGAAATTTTAGTTTTTTGCGCTGTAGCCGCCCCCCTTTGGCCGATTGCGACCCTAGGACTAGTTCGCAAAAGTAGGTTTTTAACATATTTGTGAATAATTAATGAACGATTGGATTGACAGCAATGGTTCTTGAGGCAAAGTTGTGCATTATGAGGAGGTCTATCAAATGATATGCATATTGTGTGGATATGTGAAACAACACATGATTACAGAGCCAAAAAACTCGTTAGCGCCAACTAGTGGCCGATTTCTTTAAAAATTCTTACAGACCTTTAGGGCTATGAGTCGAACATGCCCACTGAGTTTCGTTCCGATCGACCTCCGTTAACCTTGTTTAATAGGTGCTTAAACTTGTTTGGCCAATGGCGGCCATGTTTTTTGAGATATGCGAATGTCCTCATAGATACTTGTGCCACGTTGGACCAAGACGCTGCATATCAATTTTCAAGCTGATCACCAATGGTTGCCTAGTTATAGCTGAATTTATGTTTTTTCTGTCTTATAGCGCCCCCAAGTGGCAGAGCTGCGCAATTTTTTTTTATTTGACCAAAGATTGTGCTCCTACATATGTGTACCGAGTTTGGTGAAGATATCTCATTCCGTTCAAGAGTTATACTTCAATTAACATTTGGCTAACGTTAGCATAGACGCTTTTTGGCGTACTGTTTCGTGCGAAAATCGAAATTTCAACTTTTTTTCGATAATTATTGATATTCAATGTCCACAGAATATTTCTGCAGTGGTTTGGTTCCGATCAGGCGAAAAACCTAGGACTACTTTGCAAAAGAAGGTTTCGGACATAACTCAATTTTGCGGAAAAACCGTGCGTCGTAGAGAAAATCTGTCTGACTCCAATTTTGTTCGGGTTGACCCAAGGATTGCAACGATGTAAACTATTTTGAGTCTACGACAAACGGTGTACGAGTTAGGGCCAAAAATGTCTGAAATTTTAGTTTTTTGCGCTGTAGCCGCCCCCCTTTGGCCGATTGCGACGAGACTTTGTCAACCTCTCCCCAAATTGAGCTCTACGATCTGGCCAAGTTTTAAGTCTCTAGGCCTTACGGTTTGGTCTGCACGATCAGTTTTACGGCGGGAAAATAATAATAATAATAAAAATCTTAACAATTACAATAGGGTTTCAGCACTACGTGCTTGAACCCCTAATAAATGTTTTTTGAGAAGCAAATCAGAATATTAGAATGATTTCTGAAGGATCATGTGACACTGAAGACTGA
>NW_015665924.1:77564-78395 GCF_001515625.1 Sinocyclocheilus rhinocerous | reverse complement strand
CATACATATGTGTACCGAGTTTGGTGAAGATATCTCATTCCGTTCAAGAGTTATACTTCAATTAACATTTGGCTAACGTTAGCATAGACGCTTTTTGGCGTACTGTTTCGTGCGAAAATCGAAATTTCAACTTTTTTTCGATAATTATTGATATTCAATGTCCACAGAATATTTCTGCAGTGGTTTGGTTCCGATCAGGCGAAAAACCTAGGACTACTTTGCAAAAGAAGGTTTCGGACATAACTCAATTTTGCGGAAAAACCGTGCGTCGTAGAGAAAATCTGTCTGACTCCAATTTTGTTCGGGTTGACCCAAGGATTGCAACGATGTAAACTATTTTGAGTCTACGACAAACGGTGTACGAGTTAGGGCCAAAAATGTCTGAAATTTTAGTTTTTTGCGCTGTAGCCGCCCCCCTTTGGCCGATTGCGACGAGACTTTGTCAACCTCTCCCCAAATTGAGCTCTACGATCTGGCCAAGTTTTAAGTCTCTAGGCCTTACGGTTTGGTCTGCACGATCAGTTTTACGGCGGGAAAATAATAATAATAATAAAAATCTTAACAATTACAATAGGGTTTCAGCACTACGTGCTTGAACCCCTAATAAATGTTTTTTGAGAAGCAAATCAGAATATTAGAATGATTTCTGAAGGATCATGTGACTGGAGTAAGTCACCTTTGAAATCACAGGAATAAATTACATTTTAATAGAAATATAGAAAACTGTTTCAAATAGAAAACAGTTATTTTAAATAGCAAAAATATTTTAAAATTGTACTGTTTTTGCTGTACTTTGGATCAAATAAATGCAGGCTTGGTGAGCAGAAGAGA
>NW_015665924.1:72376-76974 GCF_001515625.1 Sinocyclocheilus rhinocerous | reverse complement strand
AGCAATTTTAAATAGTAAAAATATTTCAACATTTTACTGTTTTTGCTGTACTTTGGACTTCTTAAAAAAATTAAAAAAAACATTAAAAATCTTACTGTTCAAAAACTTTTGACTGGTAGTGTTTAACAAAAGATATGTTCCAAATATTATAACGTCTGAGCAGCTGAATGAACAGTTGAATGATCAGGTAAACAGTTCTTGACATGCAGTACACACACATACATGCATGCACACATAGACTACACACAGAGATTCCTTGCTCTAATAGATTATTCACAGAACATGGCATGGACCTTCAGGCCATGTTCATCCAATACCACGCTGGACCAATGTCCCTTACAAACTTCCACTTTATGTCCTCTTGGCGCTCCTGTTAAAATAGAGAATACATACGTGTTGGGGGGTATATATGTCCACTAAAAAGTATTTATCTCATCATTTACCTCATCATTCTACATACAAACATATTTACAATTTTAAACCACAAAAATCAATCAATATCTAGATAAATGCTCTCACCATACCTCCATGCACCACTGCATGGCTTATGTGGTCCTCCAAGTGAATTGTAATGAGTAATTTTTTTTACTGGTAAAACTGCAGCAGGGACCCCTTAACCCGTGAGAACGGCCCTGCATCAGGCTTGGACTGAAAATGTGTAGAATGCTGTAAAACATGACAAACAAACATTGACTAACATTATGTGATCTTTCCATTAATATAGAAGAATACAAAGATAATTTGTGACATACACAGAGTTATCCAGCAAGACGTAGTGAAATGACGCGGTTGCTCAACCAAGTTACTGTGCATGGGTACTGTGATCAGTGGCTGACTCTTAACTTTTATAAAGAATATCTCTTTGGATTTGAGACTTTAGTCTTTGCAACTTTACAGATCTTCTTTATGCACCAAGAGCTTGTAACACTCCAAAGAGAAAGGAAAACTTGAAATCGCATCATATGACCCCTTTAAGTCTTGGTAAAGACCAAAGATATTTTTTTTACTTACCGACACGGCAAACAACAACTTCTTTTTTAGCGGTTGGCAAACAATACGAATTGTCTTCTTATCTATGCTTCTTCCTGTTTCAAAATGAATGAGAATGTGACAGGTTTTAGACATGGGCTGGTTTGTGACGTCACACTTAGATGTGGGCCGGGTTGGATGTCCACCGCAGGCTGCAGCTAGACGCTCCTCAACGAATTTCACATGCCCAAAGTCTAGTGTGACTGCGGCTTTAGTTCAGACACACCCCTCCCTCCAACCCCAACACTCATCACTTGAGCTGCAGCTGTACAACTCCTTTCAGCATTGGGTGAGTGAATTTTCTGGTATAATGCTGCGTTCAAGTCCTCCTGGGACGTTCGTACTTACGAGTTGACAAGTCGTAATTACGACGTCAGGTGCGTTCAAGTCAGTTTAGTCGGCACAAGATGGCAGTGTACCTTCTTTTAATAAATTACAAGAAAATACAACAGGGTCTGCATTTTTTTACTTGGATTTCAGCTGCGTAACAAGAACATGACCAATTTAAGTTTATAGGACAACTAAACTATCAATTTAAACAGATTTACCTCAACTACAGACGTTGCATCCATCGATTCCGCCATGTTTCTCATTGACACGCCCCCAACTCGGAAACTCGGGGCTTAAAGAAAATTTCGAGTTTCCCACTCGTAATAACGACTTTGTGGTGGCGTTCATGTGCGTTCAACTCGTAAATACGATCTATCCGACATGACTTGAACGCACCATAAGATGAGGTGAGGATGTCATGTTCAATTGTACTTGCTTAAAGTTAAAATAGTGCATCATTCAGATTTGCCTTCAGTTAACATGAAAAAATAAAAGAGCACAGACAAGGGGGAAAATAGTGTTAGCCAATCAGTTTTGATAGTTAATCGTTTTTTTTTTTTTTTTTTATCAACTAGCTTGTCAAATGTGTTTAAAGCATTACTGCATGTTAGGGCTGGGTGATATGACAATATATAGTATATCGTGGTGAGATATAAAGTGTGAATCGACTGAACTTTTTCTAAATCGTTTACATAGATAGGCCTGTCGGGGTAAGCAAATATATCCGTGCAGCTTTTACTGGGCAGGAATTACTGGAATGTTGGAGTGGAAAAAGAAGCATGAATGAATGAGTAATAGAGTGTGATGTGCTTGGTGCAATTGCACTTAATTATAAGTGAAGTATGCCGCGAAAGGAAATTCAAATTCACACTCGCACGTTGACAGGCAGTTTTTTTGTGCATGCGCTCCGAGGCAGTGTGGAACGCTGTCAAGTAGTACTTTTGACTTAAAGGGATAGTTCATCCAAAAATGAAAATTACCCCATTATTTACTCACCCTCCAGCCATCCTAGGTGTATATGGCTTTCTTCTTTCTGACAAATGCAATCATAGTTATATTAAAAAAAAATGTTGTGGCTCTCCCAAGCTTTATAATGGCAGTAAATGGTGGTTGAGATTTTGAAGCCCAAAAAAGTACATCCGTCCATCATAAAAAAGTACTCTACGCTGCTTCAGAGGGTTAATAAAGGCCTTCTGAAATGAATCGATGCGTTTGTGTAAGAAAAATATCCATATTTAAAACCCACGTCCTACGCAGGGCTGCCAACTCTCACGCATTCAGCTTGAGACTAATGCAATTGACACTTTTCTCACGCTCTCATGCCACACGTCCATTTTCTGTTGAAAATGTAATAGGATATTGGCAAAATAGATTTGGTAAATGCTGCAGTGCGTATTTGTGTTTGCGCTCTGGAGAACATCAAAAGTTTCTATTTACAACATGTTTTTGTAGCGTTGAGCAATGTAGCCAATCACAAACAGATCTGTTGATTCTTGAACACCTCTGATTGGCCATTCCGTTCAAATAAACACCAGATTTTGTTCCGCTCGCTCACAAGTCCTCTCACTGTAACGACGCAAATAAGAGGTTCATTGATTATAAAGGAACTTTGCGAGATCGTGATGAACTGAAGTGACACCCTTTTAGTGATTATAGAGGAAGTGCTATTTGCGGACTTTCTAGGCTAAATATAATCCATTCAGAATTTGAATAAAATATGTTTTTCGTGCTAAGGGCCATATATATACCCTGTACAAGCAGCAAAGTTTCAGGAGTGACATATCCCTCATCCCTCACATAAATGCTGGATTCATTTTTGAATAGGAGAAAAATATAATTTGTCAAAATAGATGTTCATTAAAGGGATAGTTCACCCAATGCACTTCAATAACTGTCTGGTTCAGCTCAGCTACCAAAACTGACTTCAGAAGACTAC
The DNA here is from genome assembly GCF_001515625.1 of Sinocyclocheilus rhinocerous. Lineage (NCBI taxonomy): Eukaryota > Metazoa > Chordata > Actinopteri > Cypriniformes > Cyprinidae > Sinocyclocheilus > Sinocyclocheilus rhinocerous. Next base: position 73,679 of record NW_015665924.1, on the reverse strand, counting down.
AGTGGATAGTCCGGACTGCTGAGGGAATCACTGACACAACCCTCCCCACTCTCCAAGAACTGTACTCATCCAGAGTGAGTAAAAGGGCTGGAAAAATCATTCTGGACCCCTCACACCCAGCCCAGTACAAGCAGCAAAGTTTCAGGAGTGACATATCCCTCATCCCTCACATAAATGCTGGATTCATTTTTGAATAGGAGAAAAATATAATTTGTCAAAATAGATGTTCATTAAAGGGATAGTTCACCCAAAAATGAAAATTACCCATGATTTACTAACCCTCAAGGCATGAATATGACTTTCTTCTTTCAGACGAATCCAATCGGAGTTATATTAAAAAATCTCCTGGCTCTTCCAAGCTTTATAATGGCAGTGAGTGGGTGTTATTTTTCAATAGTCCTAAAGAAGTCCAATAAAGAGCATCCATCAATCATAAAAAGTGCCTCACATGGCTCCGGGGGGTGAATAAAGGCTTCCTGTAGTGAATCGATGCGTTTTTGTAAGAAAAAATATCCATATTTAAAACTTGAAATATCAACCTGCCATAGGCGCAGCTCACACAGTTCTACTCTGCAGTCATTGAATCCATCTCAGGCCATCTACCTCATGAACAGTTAAATGTTCTCCCCACTGTGCAATAAAACATGTGCAATACCCAACTATCTATACTTATATTTATTATACGTATGTTATTGATTTAATATATCTTACATCTATCCAGATTCCCTTTCATAATTTGTATATAGCACATCTGTACATGCAATATACTGTTTACTGTCTCTGTCTATTGTGTATTGTTTTTACATATTTATTTTTACTTATTTTTATTTTGTTATCTATGTTGTTGATTCTTGAACACCTCTGATTGGCCATTCCGTTCAAATAAACACCAGATTTTGTTCCACTCGCTCACAAGTCCTCTCACTGTAACGATGCAAATAAAAGCGCCTCCATAATCATGGTATGTGTAATGTAACTAGATACATTTTGAAGTCTTGTTTCATTTGAATTTCATCCATGTTAAGTTTAACTCCTCTCATCTTTTTGTACTGTTTGCAGATCTTGCAGTTACAAGCAAAATTACCAACAAGCCAGATAGTACTGATACTGGTATTTCAGAATGTTTAATATTTATTGATCTTTGTCTACATGTTGTCTTTACATATTGTTCCTCAAAAGGGCCATCATCAGAAAACCCAGGCAAGGCAAGGCAAGGCAGCATTGTCAAGGAGCAACCACCTGTTATTTGTATTGCTGAGAGAAATGGGGATTTTGTCTGCCCAAAAGATGCCCATGTACCCAG
>NW_015665924.1:64787-72124 GCF_001515625.1 Sinocyclocheilus rhinocerous | reverse complement strand
GGAACAACTCTCTGGACCCCTCACACCCTGCCCACTTTCTCTTTGAACTGTTGCCATCTGGCCGGCGCTACAGAGCACTGAGCACCAAAACAGTCAGACATAGGAGAAGTTTCTTCCCTCAGGCCATCTACCTCATGAACAATTAAATGTTCTCCCCACTTGCTGGACATTTCAGGTAAATACTTTCAGGCAAACTTGCTCTTTTCTTTCTAGAAAAATACTGTGTTCCTTGATTTTGTTTGAATTCCCAACAATGGAAGAGGTGCCATTGGCATTGCCCTAAATGCCAGCACATCTTGTGTCGCGCCCCTGACTTTAAAAAGCGCCTCCATAATCATGGTATGTGTAATGTAACTAGATACATTTTGAAGTCTTGTTTCATTTGAATTTCATCCATGTTAAGTTTAACTCCTCTCATCTTTTTGTACTGTTTGCAGATCTTGCAGTTACAAGCAAAATTACCAACAAGCCAGATAGTATTGATACTGGTATTTCAGAATGTTTAATATTTATTGATCTTTGTCTACATGTTGTCTTTACATATTGTTCCTCAAAAGGGCCATCATCAGAAAACCCAGGCAAGGCAAGGCAAGGCGAAGCTTCTGTCACCAAGACAAATTCCTTGTGTGTGTAAGCACACTTGACAATATAAAGCTCTTTCTGATTCTGATTCAGATTTATAAACAGTACTCTCTAGCTTCCGCTAACTGTCGTACACCCGTAAACAATAGAAATGTTCTACATTTTATATGTGAATGAGTTTGTGTTGCTATTTGAGGAATGTTATTTTCTCTAATAAAATGCATGTGCAGGTGTACCACTTGCATTTGGAATAGATGTAATCTAGGCCTACATGGAAAACTGACATTCAGGAGTGAAGGTAGTTGTTTTAGTGTTTAGTGCCTTTCATATTGCCTAATGCTTTTAAAGTGTCTATAATGACAGTATCAATTAGCCATAGACAACTGTTGTCATATTTTAATAATCATACATGTCTGTTTTTTTTGTGTGTGTGTGTACTCTACAGGCAGTACCACAGCACTTCAAGAAGGTAAAGCAGATTTGAATGGCTTAAGTAATTGTAAATCTCAAGGTTAAGTCTTTTAAGCTTTTTACACATATCTTTATTTGGTAGCCAGTAAAAAAATGTGCAATGTTTTATTATACCCCCTGATGAAATGAAAACATAAATTTTTAATATTTACTTTTTAATCAACATTACTTCACCATTTTCCAAATGTCTGTAGTTTTGTAGTTTCAACAAGTTCACCAGACTCTGATTGCTGGGGATGGACAAATATACGTGCTAGGAAGGAGATCCCAGAATTCCAGTTGCAAAACCAACCAAACCCACTGGTATACATGTTTTCACATAAGGAACATAATGTTTAAATATCAGATATCATATCTAGCCTTGCAAAGCACAAAAAAGTCATACTGGATTGGTTATAACTATGATTATAAGTATTAAAACATTTACTGACTATAAAATTTTTCTTTGTCTTTTTTTAAGTATTATTTTGGATATTTAAACATCCATTTCCAAATTTATATTTTGCTTTTCAGCATGATATGGCCCATATACAATACAATACAATACACCTTTATTATCAACCATGGTTGAAATTTGTCTTTGACCATAGCAGTGATACCGAATACAAACACATACCACAAAAAAAACCACAAAACCACCATACTAAATCACATAGCCTTTTGATTAATAAATCCAATTGCAGCAGGTACAAAGGATCTTTTATAGATATTTATCTTTGCTCTAGGCCAGGGGTGGTGAACCTATTTGGCATGATGAGCCAAAAAAAAAAAAAAAACTATCACTGCAAAGAGCCACACAACAGATGTGCAAGCAACAGTATCTCACAATAACTTATACGCCTAATAACACAATAGATTTCATGGATTTAAATCAGCCTACCTCCTTTTACTTGACTCAGTGGGACACAGTCTTTTTTATGTTTGGCTTGTATTAAGTTGTGGCTACTCATAGTAACTCTTTCACATGTGTGTCAGTAAGAACAGAGCGATGCTTTGATTTCACTTGTTTCAGTGTTGAAAAAGTGATTCAGAGATGTAAGTTGACCCTAACATTGACAATAGTTTGAGTGCAGCCTGTTTGACATTGAGATATCTCTCAATTAGCACAATCTTCCAAAACTCCACGGTTCCTTCCCTCAGAACATTTTTAAGTATGTCATCCTCAGAAAGTTCGATCATTTCAAGCTGAGCTTCATCTTCCACTAATGGGGCTTTTAAACAGTCTGATTCAGCAGTGACAGGGTTGATCAGAAATGTAATCTGTGGTCTTTTTTGCCGTAGTTTGGAGAATCTGTCCTCAAAACTTTGCTCGTGATTTTCAAGCAGTGTTGCATACTATGCAGAACTCCCTTTTACAACCTCTGCTGCTTGTCCACCTGCCTTCAACAAGGACGGAAAATGTGTGAAGTCTCTCTTTTGTAGATGTGTCTTGAACAGCTTGAGTTTGTTGATAAATGTGAAAACACTCTGCACCAGGTCAGGCAGCATCTTTAACTTCCCTTGCAGATCCACATTCAATCCATTTAGATAATGCAGCATGTCGACCAAAAAAGCCAACTCTGAAATCCACTGGGGATCATGTAGCTCAGGATAGTCTTTGTTTTTTTGCGAGGAACAGCTTCACGGGATTCAAACAAAGCTCGGCTCAAACAAAGGAGAAAGCACTTTACCTCTTGAAAGCCATCTCACAGTGCAGTGAAGAAGCAGATCAGATGGAAGATCTTCATCAAGTTCATCAATGAGATTTTTGAACTGTGATTGAGAGCATGTGTGCGCATAAAATTGGCAATTTCCAGCACAGGTTTCATGATGTGGTCTAAGTTCAGCTTTTTAGACACCAAGTGCTCTTGATGGATAATACAGTGAAACGTCCAAAATTCTGGAAAATGATCGTCAGCTTTACACAGTCCTACAAGACCTTTCTCAGATCCCAACATGGCTGTAGCTCCGTCCGTGGCTATTGCTGTTATTTTTGATAACTGCAGATTTGCTTTCTCAACAACAGTCATCAGATCGATGCCACAAGTTCTGTCTTTCAGCGGCACAATGTCAAGCAGCTCTTCCTTAATTGTGCAGTCTTCTGACACAAACCGTACCAATATTGCCAATTGTGGCTTATCTTGAACATCACAAGACTCATCCAACGCAGTACTGAAATACCGGCACTTCTGAAGATCTGATAATAAATGTGTTTCTACTGAATTGTCAATGTCCGTTATTCTCTGTTCAACAGTGTGCCTTGACAGTTGAAGGTCCATTACTGAACATTTCAAATTTTCATTTTCGGGGCAAAGAATAGCAACAACATCACTGAGGTACTTTTTAACAAAGTCCCCTTCATGGTATGGCTTTTTTGCACAAACAATGTTCCATGCTAGCTGATATGACACTAATGTGACAGTCTCTGACAGGGCCGTCGCAAGAGGGGTGCAAGGCCCTGTGCGAACATGGGGTGCGACATGTTGACATGTTGAACAATGACAGAGAGTGGGCCCTATTTTAACGATCTAAGTGCATGGTCTAAACCGCACGGCGCAGGTGCACTCAGGGCGTGTCCGAATCCACTTTTGCTAGTTTAACGACGGGAAAACGGTCAGCGTTCCTGGGCGCATGGTCTAAACGGGTTGTCCCTATTCTCTTAATGAGTAATGGGTGTTTTTTGGGCGTAACGTGCAATAAACCAATCAGAGTCTCATCTCCCATCCCCTTTAAAAGCCAGTTGCGCTCGCACCATGGCGGGTTCGCTATTTACATGGCGGAATGTAATTTTTCATTTTTAAAAATGTTTGTGTGCTGCTGCGCGTCTCTGTGTGTGTAATAAGCAAAGTGTACGCGCGTTGTGCCGACCAGGTTTGAGTTGGTCTATGGCGCAGTCTATTTTAAGTTCCTCAAAATAACAACGCGCCAACAATGCGCCTGAACACACCTCTTTTTTAGACTAGCACGCCCATGGGTGCAAATGCATTTGCTATTTAAACAACGTGGCGCAGGACGGGAAAATGAGAACTGTGTCGGGCTGAAACTAGCAAAAACACTTGTGCCGTGCCTTGCGCTGGGTGTATGATAGGGCCCAGTATGTTACAATTTAATAATTCAGCATAGGCTATGTTTCATTCAGATTTTAAATGTTTTCAGATGGGTCATAACACGTACAGTAGCTATAGAGTCAGAGTCATTTAGCTATGTCTAGATTAGGCTATAGATTTGCAGCTGCAGGCTGTATACATTTTGAACAGGTTGACAGATTTATGAAAATGACAGATTAAAAACAAAAACTTAGAATGTTTCGATTTAGTTTTTAGGAACACATTTAAATAAAAACAATAATTCATATATGAGATTAACTCAGGTCGAAGATAAAAGTCACTTTCCTTTATCCAGCGATACTCACAGTGACTTCTGAAATTCTTTATTTTTAATTATTTTCCTTTTCTCACCACCCGACTTGTGTCTACGAAATCGGTCGTGCTCTCGCGCAGTGCCCGACCTTTTTTCTCTTCCTCACAGACGTGCACAAGTGGAGCGAGCACGCAGAACGTAGTATTGAAATAAAAAAAAGAATCATTTCCAGATTTTTTTTTTTTTTCATGTGACCTTGATTATATAATTGAGAGAGAGCAGGAATTGTATTTTATTAATGCTGGGTGGAAAAACAGTAATAAAAAATTTGACATAAACCACATACAAAGCAGGCCAGTAGCGAGGCCCTGTGCGGTTGCACACTTCGCACAGCCCTTGCGACGGTCCTGGTCTCTGAATGCTTGGTAAATTTCCGGAAAAGCTGAGTTTGGTTTTCTGACTGACGTTTCAGTGTCTTTACCTTGTGCTTGCGAAGTTCACTGCCTTTGGGAAATTCCCGGGCTACGGTAGGATGGAGAGAGGTGAAATGGCGCTCAAGATTTGAAGCCTTAAAATGCGACAATGAAGTCTGGCATATCAAGCAGAATGGCTTTCCATTTCTTTCAACAAAAAATATAAATCCTCCCATTCAGATAAAAATGTTCTGTGCTCATCTTCGTATTTACGCTTAGCTGTACGCTTCCCTGACTCTGCCATGATGATTGATACTAACGAACTTCACGTCAATTGTGTTAGTCAATAGGCTAACGTATGTTAAATCAAGCGAGAGGTTCTGTAAAAAATAATAATAATAATAATACATATTAAAAATCCAAATTAAATTTGGCAAATGCATTTAAATGCATACCCATTTATTTCAAAATTAAGTTTTGAAATTGTAAAAATAAATTGCAATTGTAAACACAGAACATGTGGATAGATTGAAGAGCCACACAAGAGCAGTGAAAGAGCCGCGGGTTCGCCACCACTGGTCTAGGCATTAAAAATCGTTTCCCAGAGGGCAATAGAACAAACTGATCATACAAAGGATGACTAGAGTCCTTTAGAACAGGGTTTCTCAACCTTTTGCCTACTGCGACCCACTTTTTTTCTGTATGCCAGTCATACGACCCACTAAGGCTGGAAATAAATAAATAACTGAAATGCCTCTTTAGACCTAGGCTACACCGTATATGCTTATTATAATTAATTTCACGAAAACACACAAACACTTTCAATAATTAGGCAGACTATGAGGCAAACTGATTTATTTATTTTTACTCACGTTAATGTGACATTTGAGACTGCCGCTCTGAAATGATGATATCCAGACGCGGTGGAATTGGGGAAAGGGCCACTCGTAGTGTCGCACACAAACTAGCTGTTGTCAGCCTATTCCTGCTTTTTGTTTTCGTTGCAGTCACTGTTGAAAATCCCGACTCGCAAAGATATGTAGTGCTAAATGGTAAGAGAAACTTCGTTGCACGATCTGCGAGTTCTGGATATTCGTGTCTGGTTTGAATCCAGAAGGAGCTCAGGTCTGTCTTGCGAAAAGCAAGCTGCAGGCTGCCGTCAGATGCAAGTTCCACTAACTGTGTTTGCAAATTAATGGGGAGTACAACATCCACATCACTTGGGTCTACTGAAAAAGGATCGCGAATCCACGCATTCCCAACTCTTCGGTCGTTGGGAAAATAAACCGAGAATTTCTGTGTTAATCTGGTCAGGTGGCCCCGGACAATTCTCTGTATGTCAGTGCTGATGTGAGGGAATTCCTGCAGAACATCAGTAAGGTTAGGACACATGTCAAAAATGTTCTCCTGCACTCTCTTCTCCCACAATACCAACTTCCGTTTGAATGCTTCAATTTTGTCAGCCATCAACCAATGATTTGTAAGCAATCTCCAGTATGTTCTGACTCACTCCAAACCTACTGATTCTCTGTATTAGAAACAGACGTTGCATGCATTTTTTTAAAATATAGTTATTGTTATCCCCAAAACTCAGTTTACTATCTATATATGTGCCAAGATATTTAAAATTATCAACAATCTCAACTGGGTGACTATCTATCATTATAGGCACAACTGCAACTTCTTGCCTAATATGATTAATTACTAATTCCTTGGTTTTCTTTGTATTTAATATTAATGCACTATTATTACACCAGCACAGGAGTTCCTCAACATGTTTCCTATATTCGACCGAGTCATTTATATTATCTTTTTGAAGAACCAAAGCCAAAGTCCTACCAAAGCCATATCATCTGCATACATAAAAAGGTTAAAATTAGAATTACGAATCATAAATTCATTAAAATACAAATAAAATAATATAGGTGATATAACACTTCCTTGAGGGGCCCCCGTATTAACAATGCATTCGTCTGACATTTGACCATTATACCGTACTCTCTGCGTACGGAACAGCAAAAAAGTTTATAATCCACAGTATCAGATGCACATTAACACCCATAGATGTCAGCCGTTCTAACAAAAATATCAACCCTCATTGTGTTAAAAGCTGAATAGAAATAAGATTCTGGCATATGCATTTTGAATTTGCAAATGATGAGTTACACAATTCATCATAGTTAACACAGCATCATCAGTGCCCCTATTTCTTTTATAAGCAAATTGCAAAGGATCAAAACTTGAGCAGACATATGACATTAAATGTTTAATAAGAATCCTTTCCATAGTCTTACATTACACAGAGGTTAGAGCTATTGGGTGAAAATCATTTACAATACAAGCTGAAGGCCCCTTCAGTACTGGGATTATCCCACTTTTTTCCATAAGGAAGGTACAGTTCCAGCTTGCAACAAAGCCTGGAAAAGCCTTGTTAATACACATTTCAACTGGTGACAGCAACTCTTTCAAACTTTAGAAAGAGTTTTCTAAAGTTTGAAAACTCAAACTTTAGAAAGTTTGAGTTTGAGTTTG
>NW_015665924.1:55422-64771 GCF_001515625.1 Sinocyclocheilus rhinocerous | reverse complement strand
CCCCCCCCCCCCCCCGGCTTTACCAGGTTTTATCTTAGAAATGGAAGCAACCACATCTAACTCTGACTAATTAATAGGGGGGCAATATGTGATGGTCTGACATATACTGTTGCAGTTAAGACTGCTTACCTCTGTATCACATCTTCTAAAAAATGTATTCATATCATTAATAGGTACAGAATAATAAGTGGTGGATTACTATGCCTTTTATCATTCCTACCCATCATAAAATTCAAGACCACCCCACGCTTGCCGAACATTCCCTGTTGTAAAATTGTCTTATCTAATTTAATTTAGCTTCCCTCAGTTTACCCCTAATAACTCTTTTACACTCTCTAAATTTAATAAAATCACCTCTACAAAATGCTCTCATTTTATCATTCAAACACCTTTTCAAGTCTTTGGTAACCCATGTCTTATTATTAGAGAAAATTCTGACTGTTTTGGTCCCAATCACGTTTTCCTCACAAAACTGTATATAAAATGAGATTGTGTCTGTTATTTCATTCATATCCTTTCCAGTGCTAAAAAACAAATCCCAGTTCGTATGATCAAAACAGTCTTGGAGCTGCTCTACAGAGTCATTCGTCCATACCTGAATGTCCTTAGTGACCACTGCTTTCTGCTTGAATTTACTTCTGTATTTAGGTAGCAGATGTACAACATTATGGTCAGATTGTCCCAAAAGTGGCCGACACAAAGTTGTGTATGCGTTCTTAACATTTCCATAACAATGGTCCGAGGTGCGGGTGGATTGAGTTGGACAGGTTACATATTGCTGCAATGAGGGTAGATAATCAGACAAACTACACATATTAAAATCTAAAATAAAAACCGGTTGTTCGGTAGACCGGGAGAGAGCACAATTATAGCTCTCCGCTAATCTTTCAGCAGCTATTTCCATATTCGGACCTGGAACGTTAGTCTATATAATAGTTATTTGACCAAATTCTCTTGGCAAATAAAAGGGTCTAAAAGACACAGTTAAAATTTCAATGTCCTGGGTGCAAATCTTCACCCTGATACAGAAATCCTTAGCCCATTTATTATCGACAAAAATACATAAACCACCTCCAACCGACCTGCGTGATTTATCCTGATCTCTGATGGTAGTATATCCATTTAACGTAGGATTCGGCTGTTTTTTTTTAACCAAGTTTCTGTTAGGCAAAGAAGATTGCTCATTCTAAAATCACAGTCAAATTCCATTTTAGCAGCCAATTCATCCAACTTATTCCCTGATAGCACATGTACATCGCGGAGACGTCTATTTGACGTCTGCATTTACATCTGCAAGACGTATTTTAGAGTGTTTGCTCATCTGCAATACGTCTATAGGACGTTTCCTATCAGATGTCAAATAGACGTTTAGAAAATGTCTTTAAGATGTTTGTGATTTAGAATGAATGTAAAACTGATATCTTAAAGACGTCTATCAGATGTTTGTACACAGCAGATGCATTCCAGATCAAGCGATCTTTAACTGACATCTTGCAGACGTACGTGTGCTATCTGGGTTGTTAACTGAGCGGACATTAATCAACGTGATCACCGGCAGTGGAGGTATATTTTCTAAGCGTTTGACCCGTTGTTTCACACCTCCTCTGGATCCTCTTTTCTTAGATTTATTCTTAACTGATCCATGGAAATGGAATCCTCGCCTTATATCATGTATGGCCTCTTGAAATTGTTTATCCTCAACAGGGCCGTGATACACCATGGATAACAAATCCTCCCTCGTGTATATAAGCCTCTTGCTCACCATCAGATGCACACAGTTTATCAGGCCAACTGCCAGGCACAGAAGCAATGCTAGCTTAAGAATCTCCATTTCAAACGATTAGCAAGCATTAACGATTTCGTTTTACTCAAGTTCCAACCCAGAACAAACTCAACCTCATAAAACTTAAAAATAAAATAAATCGACAAACAAACACAATACAAATGAATGCTGGTGCGGTACAGGGTCAGCAGCAGAGCCGCGGCCCTGGAAGTTCTTTCTCTGAGGAGTTGGTGGGTGAATCTGCTCTTATCCAAAATGACACATGGAAGGTATATGTGAATATGGGGGGAAAATCCATTTTACACAAGTAATGTTTGGTAATAAGTTACTGTCAGACTCTATTCCGTGTCTGTGCGTGTTTCCTTCCAGGTTCCATTTGTTCCAGGTGTTCCCCGTTCTGTTCCATTGTTCCCAGGTGTGTCCCATTAGTTTCAGTGTATTTAAAGTGTTTTCTGCCCCTCGTTTCCCGTCCGGTATTGATCGTCTATCCCCGTGTCCTACGTGTGGTTTTCTTTGAATGTTAAATAAAGTCTGTGATGATTCTCCTTCGTCTCCTCACTCCTTCACAGTAGGCACACTGTGACAGTTACAATTGAGTATTTATTTTTTATTTTTTTTGAAAGAAGCAGTGCACATCAGCCATGTCGGAAGCATTCAAGAAGGAGACAATGGCAAGAAGTTTTACCGGATGCTTTTGATACTGTTTACATTTATTGCTCTTGTTTTACTGTGAATTCACATTATAAAGTTGTCTTTATCTGTGCCACTGTGAGAAATGTAGTTGTTTACTACTGTACTGTAATTGTTTTGAAGTCACCATAATGGTGATTGGTGATCTCATTTGTTTGGGCTCTTTGACCTTGCATATTCATATTCAAATTTCTGATCTAGTCATATCAGAAGTGTGACAAATGAAAACATTTAAGTTAGAATATAAAAAAAAGCTAGTTGCCTGATTTTGAGTTAGTCGAACTGTTCTTAGCATGAACATGAATATTTTATTTTAGCATTAAGCATGAAGATTAATCAACAATTTATTTCATATTCATAACTGTTTGTGGGTGGATGTTTCACAAGCAACTGCTGAGAAAGATCTTTGAAAGATGTGACATCCTCGACATACGAAACACAACAATGGTAACACTCGACAAATAAAAACAACACTTACAACAGAAACCAACATTATGTGACGGATGTTAATAAGAGTGTGCACTCACGATCTAAATTAATGTATTTCACTAATGATCCTTCCTTTCAATTTTCATGTATTTACTTTATATTAGTTGTTCACGAAAACGTGATAATTTCATTTTGCACTTTATTTGTGTCATTTTTGGGAAAATAGTTTTATATTCATTTTACGTCGTGACGTAATTTCTGTTCAGCCCGCGCTGCGTCCTCAGACTAGTGATGGGAAGTTCGGATCATTTTATCGACTCGGACCTTTGAGTCTCGTTCAGCAAAATGAACGAATCTTTTTCCGAGTAATTTCGTTCATTTTAGCAAAATATAATTAAAATGTTATGTGTTACTTCCCTAACACGTTTACTACGTTGATCACACTACAAGCAATACAAACAAACTGCTATAAGAAACAGAAAAGATTAATTCATTGTTTACCTGGGTCTTCAGTCTATGATTAGCTCACCTCACCTCTAATCTAACAAGTCTTCGGGTTTGAGTCGTTCGTTCACCACGTGACAGACCCATACACTTAAGGTGCGTTGCTCTGAAAAAGCTGCACCAGCTGAGTCAGCCGGCTGCTCTCGAAAGGATATCGCGGTACTTTGATGCCACACGTGACAGTGTCGGCGCCGGTTCAAGTCGGATAAAATTTCTAACCGGCATGCACTGCTTCAAGTCAGCCGCCGATCGGTTTGCGCGGCGCCGCATGAAGTCGAACGCACCTTTAATCAATGCAGTCTGAGCCGGAAAGAGAATTGATTAGTTCATCTCTCAAGTCTTTCGAATCATTCGTTCTTTTGTCACGTGACGTGACAGCATTGGATAGAGAAATTAGTTAATTTACAAACTTCGTTACAAACGGGTGCATAGTTATTATTATTATTATCATCATTATTATTTACTCTTACAGTTACGTGATGCGTTTCTGGTCTCAAATTGTAGCTTTTTACTTCTTACAGTTTATAAATGTGTGAATTTCTGTCATGATGGTTCTTTTCCATAACACTGAATGTTGTAACAAAGGTAATAAAGAGTTGGTTATTATTATTAATTCTCTTTCCGGCTCAGACTGCATTGGTTAAATTTATGGGTCTGTCACGTGATGAACAAACGACTCAAACCCGAAGACTCGAACCAGGTGAACTACTTGACTAATTCCAGTACAGAACCTATAGGATGTTGCGCATGCGCGACTGAACGAATCACTCCCCGAGACGACTCGTTCTTCCCGAGTCACATTAAAGATTCGTTCAAAATGAACGAATCGTTCAAGAACGACCCATCACTACCTCAGACCGCGTGGAGCACGCTGAGGAGAGGTAGGTAGTTAGCGGTGCTTCTTCAATATAAGCTTGTAAAAGTTACCAGAAGTTTTATTAAGTACCTAATATGCGAAAATATTATTGTTAAGAGTGTTACAGCGATTTGAGTATATGTATGTGCGTCAGCAGAACACGGTGATTTTTGCTAATTGATTAACTGGTGTTTAATCTGTGCAGGTGGAAAAAATCACGGAACGAAAACATTTCTCATTGTTGTACTCTCTCTCTCTACTCCATCCAGGTATAGTTTATTGTTCATTTGATTTTCTATTCATGTTGTATCGCTTTGTTCAATTCATCAATTCTAATTCATGGTTGATTTAAAATTGGCTGCAGAAGATTATATCATATATTTGGATAAATGTTTGTAACAATTTATTTTGCACTGTATTTTTATTGTTATCATTGTGATGTTCACTCAGACCGCGTTGAGCACGCTGAGGAGAGGTGGAAAAAAATCACAGAACGAAAACATTTCTCGTTGTACTCTCTCTCTACTCCATCCAGCATCTGCATGCTCCATGTTAATAAACCCTCCATCAGTAGCAGTTCCCGTGATCCATCTCTTCATTTATAACACAAGGCAGACCGTAACAGTGACAGTGTGGGGCCGGTTACAATTGCATAATAAACCAACAACACAAACAGTAAATTTCTGATGTTAACATCATTCTGCTGTTCATTCACAGTCATTTGTAAGAAAATGACCCAGCATGCATTGATTTAACAGCAAATTTCTGACTACAGTAAAATATTGTAAAATAATAGTCTTTAATCCTGTAAATTCCTGGCATTTTTTACAGTGTAATCTAGACTGTAGAATGATTAATCCTGTGAAAGACAGTCATGTGACTTTGCATAGCTGAATGTAACCATCAGAAAATGTATCATGTAACATTACTGACACTTTATACTTTAAATACGTGTGTATTCTTCTGTTCGGGGAGTATGACTCCAGAGATAAACTTTTGATAAACTAAATAAACATTTGTTTCTACAAAGAGAGATCTGGGAATGTGGTTATGCTGCAGCATGAAGTAGAAGAGAAGTGCTAGAGACAGTCTGACTGTAAATATTGTTTTCTTGGAATAGGCAGAAATAATTAGAAGATAGAAATATTAAAGATTCTGTGCTCAGTTTTGTTAGTTTACTTGCTCTTCAGACGGGACACCATTAGGTTGGGTCTAGACCACGAGGTTGCCAAACACCCCAAGTCAGATTGAGTGTCTGTGTATTAAGAATTTCCATGATAATATATATCAGAGTATATGAGCAATTGTGAAATACCAGATTTGAATCAATCAGTATTTTAATATTTTATTTTATTGTTTATATATTTTTAGGTAAATTGAGATGTAAAAAAAAGTAAAAATAGCCTATGTATGAGTCAGTCAATAAAATAGTGGTTGTATTTTGGGGTATTTCAGGAAAACATTCGTATTAGGCTATGTTTTTCTGTTTAATTTGTCATTTATGCCCATGTTATTTCTGTTATCAGCAGTTGTAGCTGCCGAAGTTAAAATAAATCTTGATGTTCTTGTACATTGACAATAATAGCTTAACTTGATTCATCATGATACAAGTCTGATATAATCTTGCTGGATTTTCCTTTTGATGTTCGCAATAGCAATTTAATTTAATTAAATAACAGCTATATTAGTGTCCAGAACAAAAGCGTAGCACGTAGCCGAACATCTTCACTTTCAGTTTGGGGAGCTGGTAGCTTTATGCGGAAGTCGTCTAAAGTGAAACCGAAAGTGATTGAATCAGAGACGCCAATTCGGAGGACTCGAAATCTAAAAAAATAACTGCACTTGTCACGGTAAGTTTGTTAAAACGTTTCATGGCTGTAATGTGAGGACTTAACGTCTAAACAGATCTTATGTCGAACTCAAACACGTCAAAGTTGTTCGCTTCGGGCCAGAGAGCAACGATCACGGTGGAAACTATAAAGGCGGACGAGAAGCGCAGGGCGTCCAGGACAAACTCATGTCGCACACCGACCGCGATAGGCAGAAGTTCACTTAAATGATGACCAAAGAGCCGTCCATTAGTTTGAAATTTCGAGTTAAAAACAAAACACTATGCCAAAGACTTTTGTCAACTCTGATGCTTTACCAACTGCAAACCCACAGCGCCAATCCACCAGTCACAGGCCAGAAGTTAGTTTCAGTGATTAGTTTTATTAGTTTGAGAAAATACTTAATACATCCAAACTACTTAATACAACCAAAAATAGTATGCATACTGAGCAGTGTTCATTTCATTATCTCATCTGGGCTGATCCATGTGGGGCCTTCATGGACACTGAGGACAAAACTGGCTGGGCCCCAGTTAGATAGCCCAGATACAACCCATCTGGGCCCCACATAAGTTTGTTGGCTGGGATACATCATCAAGGATGTGTAATTTCAGAAATGGAAGCATTATAAAACTGACTGCTATTCTTTGTGGAGCATAAATTACTGTAATTTATTTTGTACTTTGGAATGAGATGGTTTATTTTGTGAAATGGGGCAGCCTTAATGCAGCTGACAAATGCGACATCTGGAGGACGTAGCCTTCAAAATCAGATTTTAAAGACGTGGCATGACTCGACGTGACTCTTCCAGTGAGTAACCCTGTAAACACAAATGAACTTGCACAGATTGTATTCTCTAACAGCAGCACTTATTTATTTTCTTTTAAATCCTGGTGTAGACTGCATGATTTGGGTTGACTTCAATAAAGTCGTGTGAATATTTTGTTAATCTGTAATGCGCATGATAGCAAAGCCATTTCAATTTGGTTATATTTCAGCTATACCATACATCAGGGATAGGCAACGTCATTCCTGGAGTGCCAGTGTCCTGCAGAGTTTAGCTCCAGCCCTTAAAAAAAAAAACTCACCTGCCGGTAGCCTTATGCTGTGTTTGAAATGCCATACTATCATACTACTCTTACTATTTCTGCAGTATCCAGTATGTACTGTATACTGTGCATAATATGCAAATTTTCTGTATGCATGGAATACCCGGATGACCTAATGGAGCGTAGCGATAGTTCTGGCAGGCCATGTTAGTCAAGCTCGCATCAGCTGACACTCAGCTGATCCACGTCTACCTATAGGATCACGACACCAATCATAATTCCCTTCATAAGGTCCCTTCAGTCATTATTCAGCAGCTATCGCTTCGCTCAGGAACTAATCAGACGGCGAATTCCATCTCCATAGGAAGCGTTTAATCTGGATTTTCGACAGGATTCCCACAGAGTATCTCACCAGATTAAAGTTGTGAATTTAAGCAAATTCGCCGCGTTGTTTGTCAAGCCGATAGACTGAAGTGATCTGAGCGAGCACGGCTCCTCGCAATTGATATAGACACTTTGCCCGCAATTCATCACCGAAGTTGTGCTAATACGACTGCACCAACAACTTTACACGAGATCTGCTTCCCCGCTGGAAGAAGCAAGATATTCAAGAAGGGTTAAAGCATCCACGTAACAACTGGCCATTTCACCTTTATTCATCTCTGGATGTCTTCACGAAGCTAAGCAACGTTTCTTTCATTTTATTGCCTAATGCTATGTTGGCGAACATGCTTCAGATATTGCTCATTGTCTAAGGCTAGTTGTTCAGTTATGTTTGCTAGGCATGCTATCGTATTGTCACACTGGTAACATTACCAGTTAAATTTACCAGCAAGCCTTGTTTTAATCTGTTGTCAAGGCTGTCGATATGAAACAGGCTTGCTGCTTCAGCCTCATCTATTGGGGATGCTTTCATTAAACTTATCCGACTATTTCCAACATGCTGTGTTTAAGTCAGTGATATGCTATTGCTCAAGCTAACTAGTGTATCGGTAATGTGCTTGATACTTTATGCGCATATCATATCGTAATATCGTAAGTTGTATCAATGCCAGGGGCGCGGGGAGCTGCGCGGAAAGTTACAAAAATGTTGTGCACACCACCACGCGAAACAACGTTGCGCGCACTCAAAGCGAACCTCCGCCAACACTGCGATGACGTCATATTTGCCGCACGTACCCAAGCAAACTTGCGGACGCGTCGAGTATAAATCAGCCTTTAGGCTATCGGGTGTTTCTGCAGTGCTGGATAAACATGACTTGAATTATTGAGCTATATGCCGTGTTATGGATGCTAAGCTTAGGCTAGGTAGAATCTGCGATCTCTAAACCTGCCATTGCTTGCTCTACGGCTGCAGTACGCAGTGTTTGCTACAACTGGCAACTAGGCTGCAATCTAGTGGATTCTGCATCTTAATTTCAGGTTGCTTTAAAAAGGGGCTTGCTGCTCTTCTTGGCTGCTATTAAGAAGAGCACCTCTTCGATGTTACACTCCACCGGTAAGGGGCTTGCTGCTCCTCTTAGCTGATTATAAAGAAGAGCACCCCTTCGCTGCCACTGTCTTCCCGAAGGGGCAAGCTGCTCTTCCTACCTGCTCAAAGCAGAAGAGCACCCCTTAGCCGCCACTCTCCTTCCGTAAGGCATTCAGTTAGATTGCTATCAGCATTTTGGTTGGGGGGTTCAGCATATGGTTGTTTTGGGGGGTATTCTGCTCTCCCTGCTCCTATCCATGCTAGGCTGCGTGGATGGGCAGGGAGTGTTTGCCCAGAACAGAACCATACCCCCAACCTAAAATGTATGCTAATTGTAAGTTATCTTTGACGATAGTGGTCCTGACAGAAATGGAGCGTAGCTATAGTTCTGGCAGGCCATGTTAGTCAAGCTCGCATCAGCTGACACTCAGCTGATCCACGTCTACCTATAGGATCACGACACCAATCATAATTCCTTTCATAAGGT
This sequence comes from Sinocyclocheilus rhinocerous, assembly GCF_001515625.1. NCBI lineage: Eukaryota > Metazoa > Chordata > Actinopteri > Cypriniformes > Cyprinidae > Sinocyclocheilus > Sinocyclocheilus rhinocerous. Next base: position 55,673 of record NW_015665924.1, on the reverse strand, counting down.
CCCTTCAGTCATTATTCAGCAGCTATCGCTTTGCTCAGGAACTAATCACCCACCTCCATCCCCAGCTCCTCCTCTCGTCCAGTCAGGACTTGGCAGTGAATATATCATTGAGTCAGACCACTGAATCATGTTGTTAAAATAATCACGTAGAACATTAATGGTATCTGCTACATTTATCATTGATGTTGGTTCTGTTCTGTTACCCTAGGGGGGGTATTCTGCTCTCCCTGCTCCTATCCATGCTAGGCTGC
>NW_015665924.1:29408-53276 GCF_001515625.1 Sinocyclocheilus rhinocerous | reverse complement strand
TCGCTTCGCTCAGGAACTAATCACCCACCTCCATCCCCAGCTCCTCCTATTGTCCAAGACTTGGCAGTGAATATATCATTGAGTCAGACCACTGAATCATGTTGTTAAAATAATCACGTAGAACATTAATGGTATCTGCTACATTTATCATTGATGTTGGTTCTGTTCTGTTACCCTAGGGGGGGTATTCTGCTCTCCCTGCTCCTATCCATGCTAGGCTGCGTGGATGGGCAGGGAGTGTTTGCCCAGAACAGAACAATTCCCCCAACCTAAAATGTATGCTAAGCGTAAGTTATATTGACGATAGTGGTCCTGACAGAACTATATTTGCCAGAATCTGCTATACTGTAACCCAAGTAGGCTGAAATCAGTACAGAAGCTGTGTTTGTAATGGCATACTACCATACAACTCCTACTATATTGCAGTATGCAATGTGTATACTGTGAATAGTATGTGAATTTTATGCATGGAATTCTCAGATTACCTGCTACATTTGCTGAAATCTGATGTAAGCATCTGAGGACACTGCATGGGATACTGTTTCCCACAATACAACGCGCTCCACGTGACATTTCATCTTCAAATGCGTGAGTGGAGGTGGGAAATAGTAATTGGTAATAGAAATAGTAATAAAAAATGTAACACTTTTATATGTACTTATGTAAATGTTACTGTAAAGTACAAACTATTGTTCTGTATCTAAAAACAATATCGTTACATAAATTGCATAATTTATGTAACGATATAAATTGTACCTTAATCTCTACGGCACATTTCCGATCAAGTCAAATGACGTCACCTTTATCTCTACAGCGCTTTATAGTGCTCTATTGCACAGATTGTTTCAAAGATATTAAATAACAATAATAATATTGCAGTAGTATAATATATAAATAACATATGTAAATAAAAATATTTAAATTATGCAAGCAGAATTCAATTCCGCTGTAAAGTAGCTCTAAAAAGAAATGGAGCGTCTATTTACTCTAAGTGCAAGTAGCCCAATTAACTCCACCCACCACAGCCTGGCTGCGATAAACAGAACTGCAAAAGACAGCTGTTAATCTGCAGAATCAGTGGAGTAGCGAGTAAAACGCAATTGATGCGATCGAACTGTGTTCGAATCCGCCTTTTACCAAATTTGTTCTTCTCCTTTTCCTATCACATATCAGATCGGAAACACATTTATTTTCTAGGGGTGGGACGATATTTCGGGCCGCGAGACGTTATCGATACTCTGGCACCAAGTATCAATATTTTTTAAACATACACAAGATCTAAATTCATACCTACACTGTGGCTTGTATCGTGGTGTGTACGGAACAAATAGGGATAGCTCACTTAGCTTCAGTTACTGATACCAGACATATTTCACAAAGGCGATTGACATTTCACAACTGGTGCTTTATTCCCCATGGAACTCATGTAACTGTCAGTCACGAACGTTGTGCCGTCCACACCGTTACTTAATAAAGAAAATAACTTTAAAAGAGCAACAGAAAAAACAGAAACAACTCGCATACATGCGGTGCTCGAATCGCACATACAATACGGATCGACAGTTCAACCAGGAGCGCCCAGCTCTTAAAGGGGCCACACCGTATTTCTACTCGTTACAGATTTCCCCAAGCCAAAAAAAGGCTGCCCTCAGCCGTACACAGCAAAGGGAACACATGTACCTAACAACCACTCATACATGAAGGAGTTGAAAAGATACCAGGGCAGAGGAATAATGTATAGGCAGTACAAGCATACATGTTATCACAGCGTACATCAGTTTAGTAACACTGGAGAAAAGTATGACCACAACACAAAAGTGAAACACTCAATTTTCCCTAGATGAGAACTATGAATATGCATGAACATTGACAATTAACACATTTAAGTAACACTGAAACTCAGTCTGTCATCACTACGGATATCAATAGGGCCCTAAAAAAGTGGCAGTGGGCTGCGTGATAGAGCGTCTGGAACTTTATTCTGAACACCCGGCCTGTGGACGATATTGAAGTCAAAATCCTGTAGATGCAAGGACCATCTCGCCAGTCGTCCAGAGGGGTTGGGACGGTTCATCACCCACCTCAGGCTGTTGTGGTCAGTATAAATGGTTACATGAAGGCCCTCGATGTAAGGTCTGTAATGTTCCAGAGCCCAAATCACTCCCAAACACTCTTTCTCAAGCGTTGAGTACGGTCTTTCGGCTTTGTGCAATGTTCTGCTTGCAAAAGCAACAACTACACCCACGCCATCCTTCTGCATCAAGGCCGCACCAAGGCCCAAGTCACAAGCATCAGTGTGGATGGAGAATGGGTGTGTGAAATCTGGGAGGCACAGAATGGGTTCAGATGTAAGGCAGTTTTTCAAGTAATCCTTCGAAGCTTGACAACTGTCGTCCCAGCTGAATGGGGTTTCCTTTCTGGTGAGTTTAAAAAGTGGCTCGGCTTTTTCTGCATAATTCCGAATGAACCGTCTGTAGTAGCTTGTGAGGCCGAGAAATCCTCTCACTTGTTTCACATCTGTCGGCGTTCTGAAATCTGTGACTGCTTCCAGCTTTTTCGGGTCAGGAGAAATACCATCCGGAGTGACCCTGTATCCTAGAAAGACGAGTTCACTCAAGCAGAACTGACACTTATTCAGCTCGAGAGTAAGACCAGCTGACTTTAGTCTCGACAGGACTTCTCAGAGGTCTTCCAAGTGCTTCTCAAATGTCAGAGATGCAATGATGATGTCGTCAAGATACACTGCACAGCACTTATAGACCAAGCCAGCGAGGACATTGTTCATTACCCTCTGAAATGTAGCTGGGGCGTTACAGAGTCCAAAAGGGAGAACCTTGAATTGAAATAGGCCACAGTGTGATGCGAAAGCTGTCTTTGGTCTTGACTGTTTCTCCACTGACACCTGCCAGTACCCTCGAGCCAGATCAAGAGTCGAAAGAAATTTTCCACGAGCCAGGAAATCCAATGATTCGTCGACTCTGGGCAGTGGGTATGAATCCTTAAATGTCAGGTGATTAAGGCCTCTGTAGTCTACACAAAACCTGTGGTCTCCACATGGCTTCTTGACAATTACTACAGGTGCTGCCCATGGACTGGAAGAGGGTTCGATGATGTCTTCTTCCAGCATCATCTGAATTTGATCCTCAATTATTTGTTTTTTAGCTGGTGAGCTCCGGTATGGTGGGAGGTGAACTGGTTTCGCATCACCAGTGTTGATTTCGTGCTCGCCCAATGAGGTATGCCCCAGGTGTCCGTCAAACAAGCTCAAAAAGTCTTTAAGAAGGTCCAACAATTCATCTTTTTGTTCTGTTTTGAGACAAGCCATCTCAACTTTATCATCCAAGGCAGACTGGCAGACATCCAAGAACATCAAGCTTCCAAGCTCAGGTGCTTCCAACCACTCACTCAAAACCTCTTGTGGTGTAGATTCATCGAGGTTCACTGTCCTTGATGGGATGTGAATGCTAACCGACGCTCGTAGCATAAAATCCATCCCTAGGATGAGTGGAGAGGATAGATCAGGGATAATGACAAACCGATGGTAGAAATTTTTACCCTGGAGGCCAATGTTTAACCAGACAATACCAGTCGGAGTGCAAACAGCACTGTTGACAAGCTGAATTGGGGGAAAAGTCCAAGGTTGAACCTTCTGAGAATGTTGCAAGACATCAGAAATCATATTTGTACGAACTGCCGAAAGTGAGGTGCCTGTGTCCAGCGCTGCGTCAATGGCCTTGTGACAGAAATTGACTTTAACAATAAACGATGTGTTCCAAAATGAAGGAGAAGAATGGTCCTCCACATGTCCAAGGACAAGCGACTCAGGCGGGGACACAAGATAAGGGTGAGGCGCATTTATCTTCTGGAGGGAGGATTGCCTCGGTGAAACATCCTCCCTCCCCTGAAGTTTACCTTCTGCCGAACAGAATTTTGCTTCTCCATTTCTGCGTATGTTGTGGCTTTAGCCTCCTCCCTAGGGTTCTGTGGCTCAATTGAAACTGAACTTGTCTGTTTGTCAGTGGCTGGAAAATACATAGTCTGTTGCGCAAAGTTGCAGTTGGGACAGTTTCTAGATGTGAAACCAGGAGCAGAACATTTGAAACAATAAGTCCCCCGCATGTTTCTGGTTTGTTACGGCTGTCAGGACCGAGAGTGGAGTGCAGCTTGTGGGCACACATCAAGAGGTCTATGACTGAAGTAATTTGCGTGCTGTACAAAGCAACTCTGTAGCGCTCAAGAGCATGTTTGCAGATAAGATCAATCTGTTCCTGTTCTGGCGGTGGTGACTTAAGTTTCTTGAATTCAGATAACAAGGGTGCAACAAATGTTGGAAATGGTTCTCCTTGAGCTTGAACTCGGTCAAGAATACCTCTCCAGACACGCTCCTGGTTATCCAAAGGAAGAAATACAGTCTTGAACAGGGTGCAGAACTGCTTCCAAGATGTAACGTGTGAACTCAGTACTGTAAACCACTTCCTGGGATCTTTAGCTAAGAAACATGGTAATTCAAGCAAAATTTGAGCATCACTGAGACCCAAAGAAGTTCTGTAGGCATCCACAAGAAGAAGCCAGTCATCAGGTTGAACTTTTCCATCGTTCACAAACACTGGGGGTTCCAGTCTCGATTGATGCAAGACTGAAGCCAAGGTTCTGGTTGCATTGTTCAATTCAAGAGAACTTTGAGCCAGGCCAAACGCATTTTCCGTTCTGGTGTTCATTTCCCCCTCAAAGGAATTTGAGCCCGTGTTTTTAACCAGTTTATTCTTGAGCGTATGGGGTTGACGAAGCAACAGGCCTGCCTTGTAAAGGCAATTGGTATGAAGCAGGTATGTGCAAGTTTTGTGTGCAACGGTCGATAATACCTCTCTGTAGACCAAGAGACTCACTCAGGCATTTCCACAGCATTGCTACTTCATCCTTCAATGACTCAACCTGCGTCTCCAGGCATTCCGCTGATGCTGGCACTCTCCGCCTGGGTGGATACTTAAAGCATGCTAATTGGTCAGTTAAGTCAGTCTCGTCATCAACATGTCTGTTCATTGCAACAAAATCAGTTTGTGTCAGAGCAATATGAAATTCAAAACAATAAATCAGAGCAATGATATTCAACAAAAATGTTCAACTTCCATTAATTTCCTGTACGTGAGTAATATAGCAACAAATTAAATATAAACAGCTGGAAACCTTTTGAGAAAAAAACTAACCATATAATAAGAAATGTGGCATGTGCAAAAAAATTATCTTTTTTTTTTTTTTTAAACAGTGACAACAGTTCAATATCACCAAACTTCAAACAGAGTCCAATAAATTCCTTCCGAATTCTTTTCAGAGTTTTTTTTTTTCAGGTCCTTCGATAAGCACACACCATGAGAGTGTGAGGAATTATACCAACCTACAACTCAAAATGTAAAACAAGTCCAGGAAAAATCCAGCGCAAAAACAGTTCAGGAAAAATCCAGTGCAAAAACAAAAAAAAAACGTTTCTAAAGTTCAATTCAACCAGTTCAACACACGCCGTTCCAGCGAATTAACACAAATGGACGTAGAAACCAGGTCTGAATCCCTGAAACAGTCAGAGTTCACAAATAGTAAAATTCCTGATTACCTCAACGAACCACAATCCTACGCGCAAATTAAATCCACGGGAATGTGAAGAAATATCCGCTGCGTCAGCCACACAAAATGTCCGCTACAGCGTCGGGCCGTTCACGCTATACCCACTGGAATAGGCCTCGAGCAGACTCATGAATGTCGGCGAGGAAGATTACAGCATTTTCGGCGTCACTCGTCACAAACCGGTTCTGCACCCGTGCAAACCGCTCCATAAATCCAAGGCCAGAGATAAAACGTTCGGGCGCCACTTGTAACGCGGTGTGTACGGAACAAATAGGGATAGCTCACTTAGCTTGAGTTACTGATACCAGACAGACTTCACGGAGGCGATTGACATTTCACAACTGGCACTTTATTCCCCATGGAACTCATGGAACTGTCCGTCACGAACGTTGTGCCGTCCACACCGTTACTTAATAAAGAAAATAACTTTAAAGGAGCAACAGAAAAAGAGAAACAACTCGCATACATGCGGTGCTCGAATCGCACATACATTGTAGATCAACAGTTCAACCAGGAGCGCCCAGCTCTTAAAGGGACCACACCATATTTCTACTCGTTACAGGCTGTTTACCACTTTGGCTTACCGGAGTGGCAGTACCTCCAGACTTCTTGTGGTGGCGCTTCCCAGATTGCGGATGGTCAGATGAACGGAAATTGTAATTCACAGCGAAGAAGAAATACGAGCGTAATGGTAGACCAACAACAAATCAGAGATGCACCGGCGTCTTATGTTTATGGAGATGAGAACTAAAAAACTGCCCCGGAACAGCTATCAGCGTGGACTGTAGGCATCGATCACATTATCATTGCAGACCGCATATTGAGTCCGTGAGTAGCCTAACCTCTCAGCTCGGATCGCAGGTGGATTTCCCTCACTGTATGAGTGAGAGAGAGCGGTGCCGGCGCGTCCAGTTTTATGTCAATAAAACTGGATGCTGTCTCTCTCTTTAGATATTACAAGTGCGCGTTATTCAGTGTGGGCAGTGGGCACCGACCGGCAGAAACATACATCTGAACCTATGGCATGGAGTTGATAAGCAGTTGCCGTAATGCGGCGCAGAAGTGTGCAGTGTGTGTGCTTGCCGCACATCTACATTTAAAATAACGAACTTGAGCGTGCAAAAGACGCGATGTGAACGGCTCCGTTTTTATGATGAGAGGAGAGGAAAGGTTGAGAAAACACTCCAGGTAAATTTTGAAATGTACCAGATTTGTGAACAAACCAGAGGGGGGGATGTTTTGAAATTTTTTATTTTTTTTCCCCCTTGAAAATATACCACAAATCACAGATGAATATATAGATTAATTTTGCAGCTACAGAAACACTTTTACAATAAATATATTCTGATTTGATCTTGAGATTAGCTTCGATATTTGACCACTATTTATGATAATAATTGGTTACAATGACACTAATAGTTATTATTTCTGCCAGGAATGCAAAATCAATTGGGAGTTAATGATATTTTGAATAGAATAACGTGGCACAAACCTGTACGTATTCAGTTGCGTTTGCTTCCATTTAATTTTGATCAGTGCTTCGCTACAAACATAAGCCTATAAACTTTTACTCCAAAAGTGCACACATTATGTATTCACAAATTTACCTCATATTTCTTTAAATAGAATACAACCATCATTTCTTAATGACTCGCAGAAAGACGATTCTTTTCCGATCCATCAGTTAATATTGCGTGATCATAATTCCCACATCACGGTGATTGTACACTTCTGCATTCTGTCTCATAATACATTTATGCGTCAGTTTAGCCACGACTGTATGTAAAGTTAATTAATTATTAAATGAGTTCAGTTGGGCAATATAGCATTATTTACTAGTATGAACCCTTATTAACAAGCCTTTGTAAAAAATAATGGTTAGCACATTTATTTGTAAGGTAACAGCCTCCACAGCTGTGCTGAATTAAGTTTCAGTGTTTGTCATGTGACAACACTGTAGCATACTACTCTGAAACATTTTGTTGCTTATTGTATACTGTTTCACACACTATTCTTAAAAACAGTAGGCAGTATACACTGTATACTAGGCAGTAAGCAGTATGTTAGTATGCCAATTTGAGCACAGCCTTAGTAATCCTGAATACATTGATTAGCTTGTTCAGGTGTGTTTGATTAGGTTGGAGCTAAACACTGCAGGACATCGGCACTCCAGGACCGATGATGCCCATCCCTGCGGTACATAAATATGGATCGCTCTGTTGATCAAATGACTAATGACATGATGATATTATGACTAATGATATGATCTCATTGCAAAACCAATGAAGAGCTGTCATCAGACGATTGATGATCTCACTTGCAATATTTATTATTATTATCATTATTATAGCTGTATGTTTCGAGGTATTTGAAAATATCATATCACGGACCCAGAGAATTTACATCAGAATATAATCATGAAACATCTGATTTACAGTGATATTTTTGGCTGAAAGTTTGTCTCACACACCACATGAATTTACAGTGAACAACATGAACACTGACCCAAAGTCACTTGCTGAAAGTAAATCACCCATTACAGACCGAGGCCAAATGCAGCACCTGAACTGTGCCAAAATCTGCAGATTTATACTGTAACTTAAATTTATCTCTGATAATTTACACACAACTAAATGAAAGAAGAATAAACTGCATAAATCAGTGTATAGTATACCAGCGGTTCTTAATCCTGTATACAGTATGAATACAGAAACAAGCAAGAGAAACATCTGTAAAAATATATTAATTTGATAAAAAATTTAAAACTTGGCCCGCAGTATCATTTAGGATGAAGATGATAATTTGACATTCAGCTTCAGACCTTTTTTTGAAAGAGCAATGCAAGTTACATGACACCGCTTGGCCACTTCAGTCACTGTACCTCTTCATTTCTGCTCACCAGATAGTACTGAAATTTAATTGTCAAAATTCAGTCTATGTTCTCTGTTTCCACATACAGGCCTGAAATCAAATCTCTCATCTAGGAAGAAGAGAAGCAGAAGAACAGCCTGTAAAATGAGTGTGTATGAGGAGAGAGAGCAGGAGGCTCCTGTCGACACTCAGAGAGCAGCATCTCCAGGATTCAGCTGTGTGTCCATGAAGAGTAACGACTCCATGCATCTGCCCCCTGTTCTCAGTGATGTTGACACTCAAAGAGCAGCATCTCCAGGATTCAGCTGTGTGTCCAAGAAGAGTAACGACTCCATGCATCTGCCCCCTGTTCTCAGTGATGTTGACACTCAGAGAGCAGCATCTCCAGGATTCAGCTGTGTGTCCATGAAGAGTAACGACTCCATGCATCTGCCCCCTGTTCTCAGTGATGGACCTGCTGTGACCTCTGAACCTGTGTGAGTATCATGAAGTTAAATGTGAATTTTTTAAACATGATGATTTACTCACTGAGGTTATTTTCTCAAAATATGAATTATAATAATTAGGGTTGTCACGATCCCTTGAATAAATTTGAGTACTCTATTATCAAAAAAATCCTCAATTGCATTTTGGAGCAGAAGAACAGCCTGTAAAATGAGTGTGTATGAGGAGAGAGAGCAGGAGGCTCCTGTCGACACTCAGAGAGCAGCATCTCCAGGATTCAGCTGTGTGTCCATGAAGAGTAACGACTCCATGCATCTGCCCCCTGTTCTCAGTGATGTTGACACTCAGAGAGCAGCATCTCCAGGATTCAGCTGTGTGTCCATGAAGAGTAACGACTCCATGCATCTGCCCCCTGTTCTCAGTGATGTTGACACTCAGAGAGCAGCATCTCCAGGATTCAGCTGTGTGTCCATGAAGACTGACCACTCCATGCATCTGCCCCCTGTTCTCAGTGATGTTGACACTCAGAGAGCAGCATCTCCAGGATTCAGCTGTGTGTCCATGAAGAGTAACGACTCCATGCATCTGCCCCCTGTTCTCAGTAATGGACCTGCTGTGACCTCTGAACCTGTGTGAGTATCATGAAGTTAAATGTTAATTTTTTAAACATGATGATTTACTCACTGAGGTTATTTTCTCAAAATATGAATTATAATAATTAGGGTTGTCACGATCCCTTGAATAAATTTGAGTACTCTATTATCAAAAAAATCCTCAATTGCATTTTGGAGTCTGCCCTTGCTGCAGCCTGTAGCGCGATAACGTTCTTGATTAGATCCACTACGTAGTGGACGTTTTACACGCATGCGCTTTAATAGGTTCCGAATACGTCATTAAAGTATAACACACAGTGCGTGATGACCTACATTACATTACAATGTAAAAACTTTAATGTCTGAATTTATCCATGAATAGCCATATGTTTTTCTCCCTACTGGCAACTTAAAAGCTTGTATAGTTTTTTGAAATACTGAATAGCCTGCATTTTGTATTTTATTGCCAGGAGACTGCCCATATAAGTGCTGTAATATTGTAATCAGTTATTATAAGGATACAACAAGCACTGTAACATGATTGATATGCAGAAGTTGCACTGTAAATAGCTAATTATTAAAGGGATAGTTCACCCAAAAATGAAAATTACCCCATGATTTACTCACCCTCAAGGCATCCTAGGTGTATATGACTTTCTTCTTTCAGATGAATCCAATCGGAGTTATATTAAAAAATGTCCTGGCTATTCCAAGCTCTATAATGGCAGTGGGCGGATGTTTTTGTTCCAACAGTACAAAAGAAGTCCAATAAAGCCCATCCATTCGTAATAAAAAAGTGCCTCACACGGCTTTGGGGGGTGAATAAAGGCCTCCTATAGCGAATCGATACGTTTTTGTAAGAAACATATTAGGGCTGCACGATTTGGGGAAAAAATCGAATTGCGATTTTTCTGGTTAAAATTGTGATTTGTGATTTTTAAAACAAATTTACAAAAAATAACAATATAATAATTATATAAAAATTAATAAGATATTAACAATACACATTTTATTTTAAAGAAAACTATTGTCTTACAGAAAAATGCAGGGCTACTTGTTAACATACAGGCCTATATCTGTACATCATATGATACTGTTATAATAAAAATCTTTGACAGTAAGTCCATGTCCTAAATATGAAATATGAGCCTTTTATCCACTGTGGGGGGAAAAAAAATCTTCTGTATACTTCTATACACTGGAGAAAAACATGGATTGTCATATGTTTACTTAAACTTTCTTTACAGAGAAGTATTATTTTTCCTATTTATGGCCAAAAGAGGACCAAGTGCACATTACTGAGTGCTGAACTCATGTAATGTCTGTTTCATTCATACTGGACGCCAGAGATCACCCTCTCGCAGAAACTCCACATATGCATCACAGAAGTAATAGAACACATGATGCTCCAGGAAATCCCTAACATGGTCCAATAGGTATCTAGCAATTAGTAATGGGAAGTCCGGTTCTTTTCCGCGAACAGGTTCTTTCAGACAGTTCGTTTCAATGAACCGGTTCAAAAAAACGGTTCACTGAAATCCAGCTAATAAAGCTTAAAATATAACGTGCATACACAATTGTAAATAATACAATTAATTTACGTTTTGACTGAACAGTTGTTGCATGTTCATCATGTTAAAATGTTTTTTAATATAGTTGCATTTGCACTTTCCAGTAAGTTTTATCTGTTATTAAATAAACTTCATTCCATCAAATTCACCCCCTCATTCAAGCCCTCGGTTCACTCGCGCTCATAGTATATTAATATCAGCACAGCATCAGTTTTAGCTTCACGCATGTTCAGTATCTCCAGCTCATCGGTCCTCAGTATGTCGAACGTGTCCGAAAAAGAAACAGTTCTCGGTTCAGTGTACTGGTGATTTGTGAACTATTGACTTGAGAACCGCTGTACCGTTCGGTACTACACGCATGCTCAGTATCTCCAGCTCATCAGTTCTCAGTATGTCGAACATGTCTGAAATGTTGAACGTGTCCGAAAGAAACGGTTCTCAGTATGTCGAACATGTCCGAAAGAAACGGTTCTCGGTTCAGTGTACTGGTGATTTGAGAACTGTTGTCTCGAGAACTGCCGTACCGTTCGGTACTACACGCATGCTCAGTATCTCCAGCTCATTGGTTTTCAGTATGTCGAACATGTCCGAAATGTTGAACGTGTCCGAAAGAAACGGTTCTCAGTATGTCGAACGTGTCCGAAAGAAACGGTTCTCGGTTCAGTGTACTGGTGATTCGAGAACCGTTGACTCGAGACCCGCTGTAGCAGTACCGTTCGTTCGGTAGTACACGAATGCTCAGTATATCAGCTGCTCGTGCTCATCGGTTCTCTCAGTCTGCACAGCATGTTTCAGTGCTGTTGGAGTTACAGGAGTAACATATACTCCGGGATATTGGTTTATTTCGAGTCGTAGGGACTGTAAGGCATGTCTGAAAGTGAGAAACTTTAGAAAATTGTGGATCAGTGCTGACTCGAGATGCAAACTGTTTTGAACAATTCAGTCCGATTTGGTGAACTGGTTCGACCGGTTCAATAAAAAGAACCGGTTCAAAAGAACGATTCGTTCGCGAACCGGACATCACTACTAGCAATCGCTGTGACTGAATTAAAATAAGTTCGAAACGTATGAACTGATTAAACATGAAGACAATAGACGCACGACTGCGACGGTATATGGTTTATCTGTGTTCTTTAAGCCATCTCTGGTATTTTCATAATAATTAAGTATATTTATAATCCGTTGCTAATCGACATAGACTTTATTACAGTATAGAGTACATTTTCTGCCTTATTCTGTAATAAGAAGCCGCATCAGAACAGAAAATTAAGTTATTTCAAAACACTCGACTGATGTTTTGAAGTAAAATCATGTTATAATGTTCTCAACAACAGGTTTATAAATGCTTCTCATTAAGTTTGAGAGGATGTTTGTAGTGTGTTGCTTAAAGGGATAGTTCACCTAAAAATGAAAATTCTGTCATTAATTACTCACCCTCATGTCGTTCCAAACCCATAAGACCTTTGTTCATCTTCAGAACACAAAAACAAAAATAACAATTTTATTCAACAATTCTTCTCCCCGAGTTACGTCTTCCGCCATTTTAGAGAGTATCAAAATGCATACGCACACTTTCCCCCAAGCGTAAACACAACACTGATTACACAGATTATGTTCATGCGCGCGCTTTCTCCCCCGAACGTAAACAACGCTGATTACATCGATTACGCTCTTGGGTACTCTCCAAAATGGCGGAAGACGTAACTCGGGGGGAAAAGAATAGTTAAATAAATTATGTTATTTTTGTTTTCTTTGCGCTTAAAAAGTAGTTGAAAGTTGAGCCACTGATGTCACATGGACTGTTTTACCGATGTTCTTACTACGTTTCTGGACCTGGGAACATTACAGTTGCATTGCTGTCTATGCAGGGTCTGAGAGCTCTCACATTTCATCAAAAATATCTTAATTCGTGTTCCGAAGATGAACGAAGGCCTTACGGGTTTGGGCCGTTGGTCTGTTCAATTAATGACAGAATTTTAATTTAGGGGTGAACTAACCCTTTAATCAGATGTACGTTATAAGCGACTCAAACTCACAGCGCTTGCAGAGATGAGCAGCATTTACTACTGGCGCTGTGCATATATTTATTTAATAAAAAATCACAGCCTTTGTGATTCAATAATCGCATCAAGCCAATTTGTGATATCGGTTCGATTCCGATTAATCGTTCAGCCCTAAAACATATCCATATTTAAAACGTTATAACCACTTTTCTGTAGCTTGCGTTAACTGTCGTATGCAGAAGCCGTTCTGGGTGGATGACATAGGACGTCGGCGTAGTGCATGCGCCGGTGAGAATATGCTAGTCTCGTGAAAACCAATGTTTGTTTACAGGTGCAAAGGAAGCAAAGTTTCCTTACTTTAGCAAAGGAAAACCAGTCTCCTCTTGACTTATATCGAAATCCTCCTAAATTTTTCTTTACAAATCCTCATTTTGTACTTATAATTTGTGACTGGTGTTTTGTAAGTTTTTTTTATTTTATTTGTTTATTAAACAACTAGTTATTTACAAACAACATGGCAGTATCAGTACATTTTTGCATTAGAATATACAGAACAGGTGCACAAAAGAAATGCAAATATACCCATTATATACAGTGTGTATATATATATATATATATATATATATATATATATAAAAGAGGGGCTAGGGTTTTTCTTGTAAATCATATTCTTCTATAAAGGACAAAATATTTCTTGCATTTTTCTTTTTCATCAATTTGAGGGCTTTTGTATAAGATATAAACTCATTATAAAATGCACAAAACATCGGTTTTGCCTTCAAGTACTTAGATTTGTGTATTTAAAATTTACCCAGCAGAAGGATGTTATTAACCAGGAAGTCATCTTTGTTATTGTTCATTACAAGTCCATAGATAATGTTCTTCACAGTGAAATTTCCAAGGTGAGGTACCTTTGAGTAAAGCCAGTCATGAATATCAGACCATAAAGCATCCATATACATACAGTGAAAAAATAGATGATCCGTGGTTTCAATATCATCACAAAATATACATTTATTTGAATCAAATCCAAATCTAAGTTGTGAATATTCACTGGGTGGATATATCCCACTTAACATTTTTTAATTAATTTCTTTAATTTTAGGAGATAAAGGACATTTTAAACACTTGGTTCTAAGTATGGAAATGATATCTTTTGAAAAATTATGTGAAATTGAGTTTCTGTAAACTACTATAGGATACGAAATGTTGCTAAACATATTTCTAATAATTTTATTTGAAAATTGACTTTCTTTCAAATCAAAACCTTCAATTGAAAGTGGTGGGAGATGTTGGGTCATGGGGATAGAATAAGAGAGAATTTCTTTAGTTCGGTGTTTTGTAAGTTGTTTTTTCCTCTCTGCTTCCGCGTTCGTCACTTCTCACCTGCGCATGCGCTACACATACATCCTACGTCATCCGCCCGGAACGGCTTCTGCGTTACAACAGCGCAAGCTACAGAAAAGTGGTTATAACGTTTTAAATATGGATATGTTTCTTACAAAAACGCATCGATTCGCTACAGGAGGCCTTTATTCACACGACTTTGTTGGCTGTCATGTTTACTTTCATGTAATAGGGGATATTAGATTAATGCCAATACATTTTGTTTATTTAGATTTTATATGATTCTAATATAGCTGTTACAAATATTTTCATTACTAATAGAAAAAAAAAACATTTAAATGATATTATGGATTTCCCTGTCTTTAGCCATTAGAACGTCGATCTATCTCTAGGGATTTCACTTGCATAAAATACACAAAAAATTGAATTGTCATCTTTGTGTTAATATAACCTGATTGTCCCTTACCTTGTGTGTATCTGTTGAACATTGTGATTAACAGTAAAAACCAGGTATTATCGTCAAATGGAACCCAGACTATATATGTGTGTGTGTGTGTAAAAAAGATGTCCACTCTTATAATGTCACGTATAGCACAGAGAGTGAGAGCGAAAAATAATAGTTGACTCATATATGAACAAATTATTGGCAGAACTATACACAACTATATAAGACTAAATAATAAAAACTATACCAAAATATTTCATTCAAAACTACGCCATTGTTGCTTAAAGTGTAAATACACTATAGCTACTGATTTAAAATCACAGAAAAACATAATCTGTGTAAGCCCAATGAAACAACTGAATTCACAAAGGCTGTGATTCAGTTAAATAAATATATGTGCTGAGGGTTTAATATGCACTTTATTTATATGCGTGTAGGTTATATGCATCTCAGAGTGGCTCCGTTCACAGTAAATGCTGCTCCACACAAACAGTTATCATTTAAATGCGTGGATCATCTCAAACTCCATCTTTGCATATGCTGTGAGTCTGAGTTGCTTATAACGTTCATCTGGGAACCATTCTATCAGATTTATAAGGTACATCATTTCTAAACCTATGCCAACACAGGAGAATAAATCTTTATCTTTCTAAATATGCTAACTGTTCATCGCGACTTCAAAATAAAAGTTTAAACCCTCGCTCTGAGTTTGCATGTTTTGATGTTCATGTGTTCTTGTTCAAGAAATGACAGTGGCTATAGCATTTCTATCAAAAATGAGTGGCCAAATATTAAAGATTAAGTGGACATTTGAATTAAATGTTGTTTAGTCAATATTAAACAAGGTTTAGATCGCACAGTAGTGTAAAAACAATTGTCAGGTTGTTGGCGGCCTCTGCAAGCATTTGATATAATACATAATGTACATAAGTTATGGTTACATTGTTATATTACATTATTTATTTTATCTGTTTTGTTCAATAAAACAGTCCTGTTGATGTTAAGAGAGCATGAGTTTAGGAGCCTGATGGCTTGAGGGGAGAAGCTCCTCCTAAGTCTCTCAGTTTTGGCCATCAGACTACGGAAGCGCTTACCAGATGGCAGCAGGATGAATAGCCAGTTACCAGGGTGATTGGAGTCCTTGATGATTTTAGCAGCTCAGTTTTTGCAGTGTCTGAGGTAGATGTCCTGCAGAGAGGGGAGAGCAGTCCTGAGATGTGCTCAGCTAAGCGCACAACTCTTGCAGGGCTTTGCAGTCTTGATTGGAGCTGTTCCCATATCATACTGAGATGCACAGTTTAAACACTTTCTATGGCCCCTGAATATAAAGTTTTCAGTATTGCTGGTGAAACCCTGAATTTCCTCAGTTGTCGCTGATGGTACAGTCTTTGCCTGGCTTTATTCATCTGAGCTTGAATGTGTGCAGTCTAAGTCAGGTCCGCAGAGATGTTCACTCCAAGATTCTTGAAGCTGCTCACCCTCTCCACAGGGGTCCTGCTGATCATGACAGGGGTGTAGGTCTGCTGCTGTCTCTTCCTGAAGTCTACAATCAGCTATTTTACTCACATTCAGAGAAAGACAGTTGTCCTGGCACCATGATGCCAATTTCCCTACTTTATCCAGGTATGCGGTCTCATTATTGGATATGATATGAGGCCCAGAACCACAGTATCATCAGCAAATTTGATAATAGAAGTGGAGCTGTGAGAAGACACACAGTCATGTGTGTAGAGAGAGTAGAGCAGGGGACTCAGGACAGAACCCTGTGGAGCACCTACATTCAGGGTGGTGGAGTTGGAGGTGAACTGATCTACGGAGCAAAATACGCAGTGTTAAATGTATACTGCTCAGTATTTATATGATTCCACACTTAGAGCCTGTCCACACGGAGACGCGTTTAGCTGTATACGTAAAAAATTTGTATCATATCCTCTCGTTTTGTCCAGACGGATCCGGTGTTTCGGCAGCCTGAAACCGCTATTTTTTTATTAAACCAGGTCCCAGAGTGGATAAATCTGAAAATGACACCCTTGTGTTTTCATGTGTACAGCCAATCGGTATATTTTGTGAAACGATGATGTCATCACCCCACGTCTCGACCCCAGTCAGACACCGCTACGTCACGTAACAGCAACAACAACGGCAGACTACATGCTTATACTACTACAGAAGCTACTGAGCCTATTAGCTTTACTAAAGTAAAATAAAAAAATAACTAAAGCAAAAATGTTTGTATGCAGCGCGCAAGGTTTATGTGCATGCTCCAAGTCTTCTTCTCCGTTTTTAGTGCATCTCTGCGGCAGAATTGCAGAGCCACATACTGGTCTGGCATGTATACTACATCGTTTTCAGTCCGTTTCAGAGGTTTCATGTGTATGTAGATATTTCTTGTGATGATGCCGTGTTTACAGAATTATTTTTTTTGTATAGATTGGATAGGGAAAGCTCTGGCTTCGTGTGGATGTGGCCTCAGAGTGTTAATGTAACCCTGAAGCAGTGTTGAAATTAATGAGATAATTAAGTGATTAATTAAATGATGATTGAGTATTAGTAATGAACACCTGCTGTTTATGTTAATGTAACCCTGAAGCAGTGCTGAAATTGAGATAATTAAGTGATTAATTAAGTGATGACTGAACAATAGTGATGAACACCTGCTGCTAACAAACAGAATCACTGAAGGAAATAGAAACACAAGAACTACAAATGACTTCAAGCCACAGCCTTAGATGAAATCAACTGAAATAAAAGAATTAAAACTCTTTCAGATGTCTACAAAAGTTCTTATTGGGTTAGGGTTAATGGGCTAGTTGCATATCGCCGCCATCTTGAATTTCCGCTCTAGCGAGTGTGTGCATAGATACTTCTGGTTTTGCTAAATGCCAGTGCAGAGAGCCGGATAAATCCAAAGAATACCTTCTATTTATGTTTACCGGATTTATAATATTACTTAAAATGCAACTAAGATCTACATTACTATTATTACTATACTGTTTATGTTAATTGAGCCAGTGCTATTTGAAACTTACGTATGTTTGAGTCCGGTGAATGAATGAAATACACTAATCCGTACTGTTCACGAAATGAAAGTTGCCTTGAACTCATGGTGCGTTCACATACACACACAATGTATTTTTCCCTTACCAATTATGTAAATGTACAAATTACTTGAAAACTCGAAAATGTTTGTATTTCATTGACTTTTTTGAACTGAAATACATTTATCTTGTGAGACACAGGCTGCAGTTAATCTTCATAAATATCTGTTTCTCAATTCTGCACCGTTCTTTACAGTCTGTGTTCTGCGCATACATCAGTTCCATCAACATTTTCACATATTTTTATATTTTACATTTACAGTTATATTTGCATCAAACATTTTTAAATGAAAAAGTGGGTTGTAAAAAGAAAATTAATAAATAGTTATGACTAATTTAAATATATTTTTAATTAATGCAAACAATTCGTAAACATACTGTATGCGCTGCTTATAGACACCAGACAGATAATGATTTATGCAACAGATGCTCATTTTCACAAAACAGGTATTTATAAAAACATAGGGAAATACACACACCAATCTTTTAATAAATGCAAATTCTATAATTAAATTACGTTAAATGTACAGATACAATTATAAATAAGATTACCAAACGAAGTTAATAAAACATACATTGAGTCCATAATGCAGAAATCTCTGAGCGTCTCTTTGACAGTCGCAAATCTCATGATTTTATCAGATCTTATAGAGTTGTTCTAAGCACAAGGAGAATGTACAAGTCATGTCCACAGCAGTCAGAACCAAATCAAGTCTTTTGAGTGGTTTGTGTTTGAATGAAGAGATCCCCGTGGATTTTTTGACTAACCACTGACGCTGAACCGCATAATCAACAGAAGAAAGAAAGAAGGAATCTCCAAGCTGTCTCTTGATGAATTTCCACACAGAGGTACGCAATAATATAAGGAGGATGTTTTGTCTTTGATATACCACTATGCGCTATTTCATTTGAAAAACATTAATTATACATATCTAGCTAAGTTTCCCCTTACAGTAAATGGGAACGTCGCAAAGACCGGAAGTAAGCATGCGCACACTCGCGTCGCCGAAGCTCACCGACGCCATCTTGTGCACCTAGCCAATTAACAGAGGTTTAGATGTTGACGTTTTATGGAAAATAACATTCATTTAAAGTTACCATAATAGCAATTAGTGTCACCTTTAGTTGGGCTCTTGACTCTTGATGACTTATTACTTTTTTTCTGTTTGCTACGACTTTGTGTTTATGGAGCACATTTGTTATGACAAAGCAAGGCAAAGAAACATGTGATCGGGTGATTTTGTTTAACTGCTGGTGATAAAATCATGTGAGTCACTGAGCTCTTCCACTGTCTAATCTCTAATTATAGAGAATATGTGTCATTATTGATTATAGTATTCCTGCGATTCTTCAGCATTGTTGTGACAATCAGTTATAATGAAGGATTTCAAAAAAACTTTTTGTACACAAAACATTTTGCAAACACACAGGCATCAATAATCACCGTATGAATCTTAACAATGGTGACAATCAACAAGAATGGTGCATTCAAGTCATGTCGGATAGATCATATTTACGAGTTGAACGCACATGAATGCCACCACAAAGTCGTTTTTACGAGTGGGAAACTCAATTTTCTTTAAGCTCAAGAGTTTCTGAGTTGGGGGCGTGCGTGTCAGTAGGAAAACATGTCGGATGCAATGGATGCAGCTAAAGACTAGAGATATGCAGCGTCTGTATTGACGGTAAATTTGTTGAAATGAATAAAATATTATATTATTGTATAATTACCATAGTATATATGATGTTTCTGTTTACATCACCGTCATAAATTGAATAAAAACAGAAACACAATGACGCACATTCTTTATTCATCATTTTGTTAATGTAGAGTTAAAAAAAATTGTTGAATTTTGTTGAAAAGTTAAATCGCCATCTTGTTTCCCGACCAAAGTGACTTGAACGCATCTGACATCGTAAATATGGCTTTTCAACTCGTAAATACGAACTTCCTAGGAGGACTTGAATGCAGCAAAAGTTCCATGCTGCAAAGCATGCTGGGCATCATCATAGTACAAACTCCCAGAATGCATTGCAGTGTGAAAAAATGTGCTGAATGGTCTTACTATTTTCTTAGATTTTATTGTTTGCTGTTGTTTTTGTTGTGACTTTATAAGTGTTCTGTTTTGTGATGTTCAGAGTTTATGTTAACTTTTGTTGATTGTCTCCATTGTTAAGATTCACATGCTGATTGTTGATGTCTTGTGTGTGTCGAAATTGTGCAGTAGTTTGAAACTTCTTTTTGCACATAATGTGTTTAAAATCTCTTCAAAACTAATTGCTGTTGGATCTCTTGCTGAAGAATCACAGTAGTGATTCGGCAAGGCAAGGCAAGTTTATTTATATAGCACATTTCATACACCTCCGGAATGTAAGCTGCTGGCAGTGGGAGGCAAAAGTTTTCTTTTTCGTGGTATTATTCCAGTCCCAAAGAGTTTTTAGTTTTAGTGTTTGTGCCAAAAATATGTTGTTTGAGCACTGTGCTGATCTGCTGAAGTAAAAATCCGAGAAAAGTACAGAAATAGGAAGCAAAGCGCAGAGCAGTAAGCAAGAACGTCCGAACGGTAGCGAAGCCAGAAGCTTTCTCCTTTAATACATATTAATACATATTCTGTTAATTATACACTTTTGGTAAGAAGTTAAACACTTCATGCACTTTATGATATTATGTCAGCATTAATATATAACCATCAATACCTGTGCACATTTTCTTACCTTTTTTGTTATGCAAACACGCTTCATAAATGCTCAGATAAAGAGCCCAAAGAAAGCAAACACTGATCTCCTTGATAGTGTTTTCAAATTAAATATTTTCAATAAAACATCAACATTCAAACCTCTGTAATTATAGAAGAAAAATAATGACATATGTCTTTGAAACAAAAAGGCATGTTGAATTGCACTAACTGAAAAAAATTATGCATTGCATTACCAGTGCTTGCATTTGAATGCTTTGTGTTTTCAGGGTTTGCATTTTTTAGGCCTGAAATTCAACATAGTTGTTTATTTAAGAATTGAATATTTCAATTCAGAACATTTCACACCAGTGGCATAGCAAATCATCCGCAGGCCCATATGCAAAAACATTTGTACGGCCCCCCCAACGTTATAGGTTAATGTGCGCTCCAACACTCCTTATTGTTGTCTTTTCTGAAGTAAATAACATTACAGGACTATTCACAAGCTGTTTTATTGACAGTGTAAATGCTTGGAAATAATATTTAACATTTTTAAATGTATTTAAAGTATATTCTTTATTTGTACCATGCCAGTCACCCAATAATTTTGTTGCTTTTAATATAACACAAATCCTTTCAATTCTGTCAATTTTTAGCATGAAAAAAATGTTTCATTCAAAAGTTTCATGACACCTATTCACAAAGCTGCTAAGACCAACTTTTACTAAGGAACTGGGAGAAATCTTAAGCTAAGAGAAAGGGCGGGGTTGACCTCGTTGCTATGGATGATGTCATCAAGCTTGCTAACTATGCCCACAGTGATTGGCTGAGAGGGGATTGGTCTCTGTCAGCCATTTAATCATAAAAAGTTTAGAACGAGGTAAATGTTTGCCTATCATTCATCAACCTTAAATAAGGCTTATCATTTGAAAATTAAAACATGTAAGTTGTAGCAGCTTTACACGGCCGCTCACTCTAACATTAACCTAGATGAATGTGTGCTTTTAGGCGCATATCCAAGTGTTTTTGCGGAGTGTGGAAGCTGTTAGCGCACAGAGGTGCCAGCGCAATCACTGACATATTTTCCTGATAACTGTGGAAACAACATAAAATCTGCCGTCATGTTTGCTCATACAGATAAGAGTAATCATTTGAAACTGTAAAGGGTCTACTTTTATTTGTGTGCACTCACAATATCAACAAAATGTTGTGCTTTTGTAAAATAAATAAAACAATAAGGATGCGCTTTCTGCCGTCTGGGTCGCCGTGAACTTGAGCGCGGCACAAAAATTAAACACAGCGTATAGGCTACCAATTCTACAGTGCCCGTAAGGTGACATGTTCGGTTCACTTAGTTTTGTCGTGGCCACAACATAACTCGTGGGAACGGTTCCCACGAGTTATTATGTCGTGGCCACGACAAAACTAAGTGAACCGAACATGTCACCTTACGGGCACCGTACAATTCAAATCGAAAACAAAAATTCAATGAATATGTAATCTGTATTAAAATTGCATTTCTCTCTAAAGGCGTGTCACTGTTCTGCGAAGATGGCGAGTCAGCATAATCAGCTTCATCTTTGCAGCCGACACTAACTTAGAAAACACTAGTTTAATAATAGATAATTAAAAGGCAGCGGCTATTTGCACTGATTTTAATTTTAATTCAAATTATTAAATGGATGCCACCTTATTGGCATAATAAAGCCCTCCCTACACCTACCCTAACCCAATACTTTATTTTCAACTTTTTGATTATTTTCTTCATTTTCATTAAACTGTTGTAATGTACAAAATAAATGCTTTTCTTATGTGATTTGAAATTTGAAAAGGAAGAAAAAAGTTTGCCAAAAGGCGGATTCGAACCCGGGTCGATCGTGTCAAAATGACTAAGCCACACGTTTTACCATCTGCGCAGTCTTTTGTAATCTTGACTAGCCGAATCACACGTTGGTGGGCGGAGTTAGTGTAAATAGCCTCTGCCAACAAGGCAGGCTATTTGCACTTAGTGTAAATAGACACTCCGTAATTAAAATATCTCCTTACTGTTTTTTCCCCCGACAAATTCATGGTCAATCCCTTTGCCAGTGCTTTGCTGCAAGCTTTATGAGTGAGCTTGAGCATGGAATAGGCTATGAAAGCTCATTATAGTTTACTTCTTGCCCAACTTGTACATGAAAAGAAGGACATCATTCTTTTAAAGGGAAATTATCATGAAATGTTTCTAAAATGTTTATGTTTGGAGGTAATTGCCGGCAACAGCCATTTTAGGATGGTTTGTGATTCTGTCTTTGTGACTTAGGAGTCCTCTTGAGTACCCCTAACTTTTCACAGATTTAGGAGCTGATTTTAGCTTAAAAACGCTCTGAGAAATACTCTTAGAGCAAAAATGTAGGAGTCCTAAAATTAGGACTGACACACCCATTATTTTTAAGAGTTTCTCCTAAATCGGCAAGTTAGGAGCTACCTTTACCCTTATGATGTTTTGTGAATATGGCCCCTGAAATATTTCTCTCTTTTTCTTGGCATCATCAGCAGGAAGAGAAAGAGAGCAGCTTCTCCACTGCAGCCCCCTGATCTCAGTGATGGATCAGTGGCCTTTGACACTGTGTGAGTATATTCATATAGAGTGAGACATTCAACACAAGAACACTCAATGCATATTTTTAGTATATTTTTAGTTTATTTCTGCAATAAAATTATTTAGATAAAAAAAGGAAATTGTATATAGTAACAATATAGTGCTATCCAGTAACTGCACTCAGACCCATGACTCGTTTAGGTTATGATCAGATCAAAACGGTTATTTTTGAATAATCGACTCTGGGCTTAATATTTCTTTATTTGAATGACTGAAGTTTGATTTAACAACAAATGGAAATACGAACAAAAAGAAACAAAGAGATTTTCTAATAATAATAATAATATCTAATAGGCTAATAATAATAATAATAATAATAATAATTATTATTATTATTATTATTTCGTTCTGTTTGAAAACGGGCAAACTAAAATTAAGCTAGATTTTTTTGTAGGCCTATTTTTGTTCATGGGTAAACAAATGAACTTATGATTTAATATTTGTTTCACATGCGTGGGCAGTTTTGATACTTTAGTCTGATTATATATTAATTATGTATTAGTGATTATATATTATTAAATGATATCTTTAGCTGAATCAAGCTGCACATCGCATCGCGTT
>NW_015665924.1:26476-29204 GCF_001515625.1 Sinocyclocheilus rhinocerous | reverse complement strand
CCCTGTTATTTTACAAAAGCAATTTGTAACGTTTTGTTGTTATTGTGGAAGTATAGAAAATATAGCAGACATTCCTTTCCTCTGTTATCACAGTGTAGCCCAAGGGATCACGCCGGCGCCGCCGAACCGAGAAGAGCAGTGTTGTGCTTTATATGAGATGTAGCCTATATTTGCAAGAAATATAGCCTAGGCTATACAACAGCCAGACAGTTTGAAGAAACGTTATTCTAAATATCACGTTATAGGGGTCGCTTCAACCCGCGGACATGAACATCAACCCGCGGCAACAGTGTTAAGGTAGCCCAATTCCGTGGGAAAACCGCATATCTGGCAACACTGCATATTAACCGACCGCAATATAGCGTTTCCTTGTTTACCGCTGTAAACAAAGCAGAGCTGCGCTTTATACGGAGAAGAAAATGCCATTGCCATCGAAACTTTTCTCAAGACAGTTCCCTTCAGTGATACATTAATATAACCCCATAAATGTAATGCATTTTTGTACATATTTTACTGTTTTTTTTTTCGGGATCTACTGGGACAGTGATAAAGATCTACCAGTCGATCGCGATCGACAGGTTGGCGACCACTGTTGTAGACAGATTGGAGACTAATCCTAATAAACATGCCACTACAATTAAAACCATTACATTCAAATACATTTAAAACAGTGTATTTCAATAATTTCAGCAGCGTGCAGATCCTCGTTTATGTCAGACTGTGGCGACAGCAGCGCGGACAGTCGCTTAGCTCGCTCACATAATGTACCATATATCTATAATAACTGGAAAACATCGTTTTTACGTCATAACATCTCGTTATTACGAGAAAAGATGTCTCGTTATTACGACATAATTATTAAGACATCTCGTTATTACGACATAATGAGTGGAAAAAATAATATGTGTGTGGCAGCAATGCGTCACCGTACTGATGAGATGCGCATGGTAATCGCATTGGATTTTTTGCACAGCCCTAATTGCAGCATGAATAAATTATGCAGCTGAATTGCCTTAGTATATTTTCTTTTATTCTTACTATTTTTGCTGTGACTTTTTAGTAGCTTGTTTTATGATGTTCAGTTTCATCTGAATATTTTGTTGATTGTTCTCATTGTCGAGATTCATATGCTAAGTCTTGATGTCTGTGTTTGTCTAACTGGTACTGTAGTTTGAAACTTTTTTTTTGTCCATAAAGTTCTTTAGACTATCTGTTTGTCACTACTGGCAAACTTATGGATATTTTTTACAGTGTGGGATTTCAGTATCAGTTTTATATTGACAGTAATAAGAATAATCTGTCTAAGATCATTTAATATTAGATACATATAAATATATATATACATATATTTTCTCTGTTTTGATAAAGCTCTTTTCTGTTTGTTTTTGTCTCTCTGTTCATCTTAATGTCTTTTGATGTCAGTGGCTGGAGTGCTGACCAGATCAGATATGTGTCCTGTCAGACATTCACATCCTCCTGCTGTCAGAACCACATCATTCATCATGACAAAGAAGCATACCTGCAGCTCGATTCATACCAAACAGTGCATGATGATCTTCAAAGAGTCAAAGACCAGCACAAAACCAGCATGAAGAACAAGTATGAGAGCTTATTTGAGGGAATCAAACTACAAGATAATCAAACCCTCCTGAACAGGATTTACACACAGCTGTACATCATAGAGGGAGAGAGTGAAGGAGTGAATGAAGAACATGAGGTGCTACAGATGGAGAAAAGTTACAGGACACTCCAAGACACTCCAATCAACTGCAATGACATCTTTAATCCTTTATCTGAGCCAGGATATGAGGAGAAGAGAAGAGAAAAGAAAGACAAAATAAAGACTGTTCTTACTAAAGGCATCGCTGGAATTGGAAAAACCGTCTCTGTGCAGAAGTTCATTCTGGACTGGGCCGAGGGAAAAGCCAATCAGGATGTAGATTTCATGTTTGTGCTTACATTTCGAGAGCTGAACTTGATTAAAGATCATCATTACAGTCTTCACAGACTTCTGCTTGACTTTGATCCTGAACTTCAAGATCTGGACTCAAAGATTTATGATAAATGTAAAGTTGTGTTCATCTTTGATGGTCTGGATGAAAGCAGAATTTCACTGATGTTTTCAGAAAGTCAGAAAGTTTCTGATGTGACTGAGATTTCATCAGTGGGTCTGTTGATGTCAAACCTCATGAAAGGAGATCTGCTTCCCTCTGCTCTCATCTGGATCACCACCAGACCAGCAGCAGCCAATCAGATCCCCTCCAACTACATCAACCGTGTGACAGAAATTCAGGGATTCAATGACCCTCAGAAGGAGGAATATTTCAGGAAGAGAATCAGTGACGAGCATCAAGCCAGCAGAATCATCTCACACATCAGAAGAGCAAGAAGCCTCCACATCATGTGCCACATACCCGTCTTCTGCTGGATCTCAGCCACTGTGCTTCAAAACATCCTGAAACAAGATCTCAGTGCAGAAATCCCTCAAACTCTGACTGAAATGTACATCTACTTCCTGCTCATTCAAACAAATATGAGGAACCAGAAGTATGAAGCGAGAGATTCAGAGAAACCCCTGTGTTCCAACAGAGAAGTGATTGTGAAACTTTCTGAACTGGCTTTCAATCAGCTGATGAAGGGCAATGTGATGTTTTATGAGGAGGACCTGAGAGAGAGCGGCATAGACGTCACTGACGCCTCAGTGTATTCTGGGATTTGCACTGAGATC
>NW_015665924.1:16727-26383 GCF_001515625.1 Sinocyclocheilus rhinocerous | reverse complement strand
AAAGCCAATCAGGATGTAGATTTCATGTTTGTGCTTCCATTTCGAGAGCTGAACTTGATTAAAGATCATCATTACAATCTTCACAGACTTCTGCTTGACTTTCATCCTGAACTCCAAGATCTGGACTCAAAGATTTATGAAGAATGTAAAGTTGTGTTCATCTTTGATGGTCTGGATGAAAGCAGAATTTCACTGATGTTTTCAGACTGTCAGAAAGTTTCTGATGTAACTGAGGTTTCATCAGTGAGTCTGTTGATGTCAAACCTCATGAAAGGAGATCTGCTTCCCTGCAGCACTGTATGTGTTTTACTGCCATTTACACAAGAACAGTGAGATTCTGAAAATGTTCCTGACAGGAAAGTCCAGAAATCAGTGTGAGAATGTTCCTCTGGATGTGTTTCTGAAGGAAGCAGTGAATAAAGCCTTGGAGAGTAAAAATGGACACCTGGATCTTTTCCTTCGATTTCTTCATGGCATCTCACTGGAGTCCAACCAGAAGCTCTTACAGGATGTACTGATACACACAGAGAACAACCCAGAGAGCATCAAGAAAATAATCCAAAACCTCAAACGAGGTCAAAAAAACGATGTCAGTCCAGAAAGATGGATGAATCTGACTCACTGCTTAATTGAGATGAAGGATAACTCTGTTGTTAAAGAAATGGAGGCGTTTTTAAAATCTGACACGAAAGAAAAAAAACTTTCTCTTACACAATGCTCAACTTTGGCAAATATGATCCTGATGTCAGAGGAGGTGCTGGATGAGTTAGACTTTAATAAGTACAACATCACATCATCAAAAGAGGGCAGATGGAGACTGGTACCTGCTGTGAGGAACTGCAGAAAAGCTCTGTAAGTGTGAAAATATGAAAATTATATTTGACAAAAAATTGTGATGGAGGATTGAATAGTTGGTAACACTTTAGTTTGGGGACAATTATCACTATTGTTGTGTATTAGCATACATATTACTAGCATATTGACTGTTTATTGGTACTTATACAGAACTTATTAATGCTTTATTTTGCATCACCATATTCTACATCCCTTAATCCTGCCCCATACACAGCAAAAACCCCATTGTCAAATTAACTCTCCTCAGAGTTTATTTGAATCCACACTCAAGAGTGTGAAAATTAACACTGGTGATGACCAACGAATTGGGATCTCGCCAGAGAGACCAATCCACTTCGAGTGTAACTAAACGAGCCAATGGACATTGGCATGCGGATTTCGCATCTTGCTGCCACACCCCGCAGCGTGGGTATAAGAGACAGCAGGTGCACCGCATTAATTTATCCTTTCGCTTCGGAGCCGAGCGGTAGTGCATCACTACTGCTCTCTACTTCGGGTTGCAGGGAGAAGCAAGCGAGTGCGGGCATTACGGCACAGCAGCAGTGGTCACGGTCTCATGGCGGAGAGAGAAAAAAAGATAATCCTCGTACAGACAGCCACACCAGGAGTGTGCAGTGGCCAGCTCCCCTGCGTGCTTCAGCACAAAAAGAGCAATCTCTAAAAGAGCAACCCGGGTGATCGCGTCTTTTTAAAGATGTCTTATCACCTGTGCGTTTCTGAATGCGGTCGCTATCTGGCGCCTCGGGACGGTCACAATCGCTGTCTCACGTTTCTGGGTGTTGAGCACGCTGAGCAGGCGTTCGTGGATGGTGCATGTTCTATTTGTGGGGACATGACCATCTCGGAGTTGCATGAAAGACTCTGTTACGTCAAACATGGCGGGGTCCCTCTGTCGCGATCTAGTGTTCGTCCATGGTAATCGGGGCGGCGCTGCCCGGTGGAGTCAGAGGTGATTTGAGGATCATGGTGACGGCTTCCCCAGAGGGAGTTCTTCCCCCCTCAAGCACTCCGCAGCCGGTGGAGCGGCCGGAGGGGCGCGTTGGTCCCTCTACAGCAGGGGTGGGCAAACTTGGCCCTTCCAGGCCACTTTCCTTCAGAGTTTAGCTCCAACCCTAATCAAACACACCTGAACCAGCTAATCATTGTCTTCAAGACTACTAGAAGGCTACAGGCAGGTGAGTTTTATCAGGGTTGGATCAAATCTCTGCAGGAAAGTGGCATGGAAGGGCCAAGTTTGCCCATCACTGCTCTACAGTATGGAGGGAGCCGGCCGTTTCCTTCAGTTTACCCCCTCGAGACCAGATGTCGATCGCTGCATCGGAGGGCGAGCTCTCTCTCTCCGGGGATGACGACCCGGCTGCGTTGCCCCCTTCGGGTGTGACAGCGTTGTCCGAGCCAGACCCAGAGATAATGGCTATGCTTTCCCAGGCCGCCGAGAATGTCGGGCTCGTGTGGAATCCTCCACCACGTCCCAATCCTTCGAGGCTGGATGAATGGTTTCTCGATGGGGGTCGCGCTGGTTCTCAGGGCCCCCCTCCGGTGCCATTCTTCCCGGAGGTGCATGAGGAGCTCACAAGATCATGGAAGGCACCTTTTACTGCCCGAAACAAGTCTTGTAGCTCCTCCGCTCTCACCACCCTCGATGGTGGGGCCACTTTGGGGTACGCGGGCATTCCCTCGATGGAGCGGTCTGTGGCCATGCAACTGAGTCCAACAGCCGCTACTACTCTGCGGGGTGACCCATGTCTCCCCTCACGGGCCTGTAAGTATTCGTCAGGCTTAACTGGCAGTGCTTACAGAGCTTGTGGGGAGGCGGCTTCTGCCCTCCACGCCATGGCGTTACTGCAGGTCCATCAGGCCAAAGCCCTGAGAGACCTGCACGAGGGTGGCCACGACCTGGCGGTTCTACATGAACTGCGTGCTGCGATGGACCTCGCGCTTCGAGCGACGAAGGTGACCGCACAGTCTCTGGGTCGTGCGATGTCCATGCTAGTGGTCCAGGAGCGCCATCTCTGGCTGTGTCTGGCCGACATGAAGGAGCATGATAAGGTGCAGTTCCTGAATGCTCCCGTGTCACAGACTGGCCTTTTCGGCGACGCTGTTGAGAGCTTTGCCCAGCAGTTCTTGGCGGCACAGAAGCAGACTGAGGCGTTCAAATACATCATGCGCCGGAGGAAACCTGCTGCCTCCACCCCGGCTGCAGCCCCTCAGCCTGCTCGTCGCCGTGGGCGCCCCCCTGCGGCTGCCCCCGCTCCCACGCAGCAGCAGCAGCCTTCCACCAGGCAGCGTCGGCAGCCCCTCAGCCTGCTTGTCGCCGTGGGCGCCCCCCTGCGGCTGCCCCCGCTCCCACGCAGCAGCAGCAGCCTTCCACCAGGCAGCGTCGTGGAGCCAGTCACAGGCAGGACGCCCAGCCCGTCCAGGTCCCCGCCAAACCCGGCGGGAAGCGCAAGTGCAAGAGGCCCTGAGACGGGTGACCCGGAGATGTAGGAGACTGCTCGTTGGGAGATGGTGACCGCACCACTCCCTCCCCCGGAGGAACCTAAACTTTGTTTTTGTTCCGCCGCTGGCCCAGCAGCCAGTGGTACCCAAAACTTAAGCAATAAAAGACCGGTTTCCTCAGTCTCTGGGTCTCAAGAGGAAGAGAGTTGTGAACTGTGCATCACAGTGTCACTTCCCTCCTCCTCTCTCGCCAGCGGGCAGCAGTGGGTTGCCCAAGAGCACCCCTCCTGCCCATTCGTGGAACCAGGTAAGGGCTGTAGCATTCGAGTCCCCATTTCATGTCGTCACAAGCCGGGCTGTCACAAACCTCAAGCCGGGACCTTGTGTTTTCTCCCGCACAGGGAGGAATCAGCTGAGTGTTACACCCGGATTTCACACCCAGACTCCGCCCTCTGCTGTCACAGGCAAGGCCGTCACAAGCCTCGGGCCGAGTCCCTGTGTTCCACCACGCTGCCCCACCGTAGGTACGTCCGTGGCTCCATTGGTTCCTCTGGCACGGTCTCTCGGAGCCTGGTTAGCGCTCCCCAGTCCGTCTCGGTGGCACCTGCGAACCATCAGACTCGGCTACGCAATTCAGTTCGCCCGGCGTCCCCCCAAGATCCGGTTCACTTCAGTCAAGGCTGTCGATGCCCCTGTCTTGCATGCGGAAATCGCAGTCCTGCTGGCGAAGGACGCGATAGAGCTGGTCCCTCCAGCCGATATGAGGTCGGGGTTTTACAGCCCTTACTTCATTGTGCCCAAGAAAAGCGGTGGGTTACGACCGATCTTGGATCTGCGAGTTTTGAACTGTGCGCTTCATAAGCTGCCGTTCAAGATGTTGACACAGAAACGCATTTTCAAGTGCATCCGTCCCCAAGATTGGTGTTCAGCGACCGACCTGAAGGACGCGTACTTTCATGTCTCGATCCTCCCGCGGCATAGGTCATTCCTGCGGTTCGCGTTCGAGGGTCGGGCATATCAGAACAAGGTCCTGCCCTTCGGGCTGTCCCTGTCGCCTCGCGTCTTCACCAAAGTCGTGGAGGCAGCCCTTGTTCCATTGAGAGAACGGGGGTGCGCATCCTCAACTATCTCGACGACTGGCTAATACTCGCACAGTCTCGTGATCAGCTGTGCGCACACTGTTGCTTTCAGTTAGAATTACAACTTGATTTTCTGTTATAAAGCAGCTCTCCAGTGTGGAGCTAGCTAATGATAAAATCTTTTTATTAGTGGGGAAAAAAAACATTTCATTAAAGTTATAGTTTGGTTTGCAGTAGGGGTGTGCGATATGACGATTTTTGATCGTGGACGATAAAAATGTCTCGACAATCTGCTTTTGAAGAAATGTCGTAGTATCGTGTTGCTTTCAGTTAGAATTACAACTTGATTTTCTTTTATAAAGCAGCTCTCCAGTGTGGAGCTAGGTAATGATAAAATATTTTTATCAGTGGGGAAAAAAACATTTCATTAAAGTTATATTTTGGTTTGCAGTAGGGGTGAGAGATATGACGATTTTGGATCGTGGACGATAAAAATGTCTCGACAATCTGCTTTTGAAGAAATGTCGTAGTATCGTGCTACAGCGCACATTCAATCAGTTAAAGTTCTGCCACCTCCTCCGTCTCAATATACTGTACAACGCGACATACATTCACTTCAGTGTTAAATCAGCGGTAGAGTTACTCTCACGGGAAACTGAACTTATTCGCAGTAACAAAAGTACATTATTTGCATCGGCTTTAAAGCCTTGCCGGTTAAATGTTTCTTTCAAGGTCGCCTGTTAAATAGCGCCTGATTACGGAACTAAGTTATCTTTTGCGCTAATACTGTCAAAACACAAGGTTTACATATAGACTCAGTTGGTTATGTCTAAAATGAAAGTAAACAGTTGAGAGAGAAAAAAACGGATGTGTGCAGCTCTTAAAGGGACAGTGCTAAACATGCAGCAGACTGTCATTAAAAGGATA
This sequence comes from Sinocyclocheilus rhinocerous, assembly GCF_001515625.1. Lineage (NCBI taxonomy): Eukaryota > Metazoa > Chordata > Actinopteri > Cypriniformes > Cyprinidae > Sinocyclocheilus > Sinocyclocheilus rhinocerous. Next base: position 21,083 of record NW_015665924.1, on the reverse strand, counting down.
GTTCACCCTAAAATGTAATTTCTGTCATTATTTACTCACTCACGTTGTCCCAAACCTGTATTGATTTCTTTCTTGTGCTGAACACAAAATAAGATATTTTGAAGAATGTGGGTAACCAAACAGTTGCTGGTCCACATTAAATATGGAAGTCTTAAATATGGAAATATAAAAATTATATGGAAGTCACTGTGGACCAGCAACTGTTTGGTTCTCTACGTTCTTCAAAATAGCATTTATGTTCAGCAGAAGAAATAAACTCCTTCAGGTTTAAAACAACTGTTGAGTGAGTAAATGATGGCATAAAAATAAAACGCTATGACGGAATTGACAGACAGATGACAGAATTTTTATTTTGGGGTGAACTATTCCTTTAACGATAATAAAACAACAAAACGCAAAGAGAAAATTCACTCACTATTCTTGACTGAAGATCTTTAAAACAGTTGTATTAGGAATCAGTCTATATAGTGTTTTATTTGTATATTTGTTCATTTAATTTTTTGAATGCTCCTGCTAAATACACCTATTGTACCTGAAAATAAAGCACTGTTTGTTTTATTTGTATATTATGTGTAGTTGTAATGTGTATCTTTGTTCTTATTTTTTAATAACAGATAAAATAATGACAAAGATTTTTATCTTCGCCCACTTTGGCCTAAATATCCGCCATACGTTTGCAGAGATCAAAGCTTGATCTAGCTCAAGGCTGTTTTGATTATCATAACCCTATAAGGTATTTTATGAGAGATTATGTTGTGAATGAAATAGTTTATCCAAAAATAAAACGTCTTATCACTTAACATTTATTTTGTTTCTTATCCATATGACTTACAAAAGGAGATTTTAGGCAAAATGTTGTGTCATTCAGCTACTTTCTCATAGCTAATTAAATGGTGAATAAGAGTTTCTCTGCCATCTCATTTTGTGTGCCAAATATATTTATTTGTATAAATTAATTGTTTAATTGTAATTACATAATATGGCTTTCAAAAGCTGAAATGATTACCTTAATTTATTTGTTAGAATATGTACAACTCAATATTTTAACTAATTGCAAAAGCTGAATAATCAATAAAAGTCTACTGATTAATCAGCGAAATAATCGATGATTAGTCGATTAATTGTTCTAATAATCGTTAGATTAATCGATTTTCAAAATAATCATTTGTTGCAGCCCTAGTGTGAACCTGACATAAGGCAGTGCTTTTCAAAGCTGTCCTGGGTACTCCACCACTGCACATGTTGGATGTCTCTTTCATTCTGAAAGACTGATTTAACTCATCAGCTCATTAGTAGAGACTGCAAGAATTGGATGTGACTGATGAGGGAGACATCTAAAATGTGCAATGATGGGGGTCGCCAGGACAGGTTTGAGAACCACTGAACTAAGGAAGTATTTCAGTCAGGTGGGGACATCAGCACACCGGCATGCCTTTAACCAGAGTCCTTGCTGTTTTCAGATTGGCAGGCTGTAATCTTACTGATCAGCACTGTGAAATTGTGGCTTCAGCTCTACAATCATCAAACTCCCCACTGAGAGAGCTGGACCTGAGTAACAATCATCTGTATGATTCTGGAGGGAAGCTGCTCTCTGCTGGACTGAAGAGTCCAAACTGTCAACTCAACATACTGAGGTTTGTGTTTCACACTGATTCATTTTGTGATGTTAATAAGTAAAGATGCCCTGTCAGCAGGCCCGGACTGGCCATCGGGAGCACCAGGAGAATTACCGGTGGCCTGGCGGCTGATTTGGCCCGCTACCCTTTTTTCTTTTTTTAGTTATTATTATTATTATTAATATTTTATATTTTTGCCTTCCCAATGTACCGAAGTGATAATTTCAGATTTTGTCATTCGATAATAAATCATAAATAATTTAGTCTTCATTAGTTGCACTATATTGGCTCACGTCTGTTCCACGCTCGCGTCAAACGGTTTCGAACAGAGTAATCGATGCGCGGGACTCGAGGAAGGAGAGGAAGCTGCCAGAAGAAGCAGTGAAATGTAGCGAAATAACTAACCTGTTCAGGGCTTCAAGTGCAGGTCAGTTTCATCTGTAAATACGCTACAGTAGTTTTGTCTTTATTTACCTAGTTGAGCATTAAACTGCTAGCAACTGTTTGGCTGTCGGGAGCCCATATAATAACCCATTATTATAATCAGTCAGAATACTGTGCTAATAGGACATCATTATCGATTGTAAAGTTACATTAATAAATTTAGCAGGCAGATATTCACACTGATTTATTGTATAGGTAGCGAGGGAGCTAGAGCAGACAGCAACACAAAAATATGAGTCACAGATTTTTCATTAAATATATTGTACAAATTTTGACATTTAGGCACTTTAGAAAATGAGTTTTAATATATTTGTATGAAATATAGGTTTGTTAAATCTTGGGTATTTAAGTCATTTTAAGATAAATAACATCATGTGTAAACAAATTGCAATGAGGTGGTTGATTTGCAACAAGGTGGACACAGTTCTGTTCATAACAGTAGACATGCTGGTGAAGAAGTGACAGGTACGAGAAAAAAAAGGAAGAGACAGAGATATTGGGGGAAATGAAGAAAAGGAAAGGGGAAGTGAAGGTGCAGTTCAAGAGACAACCTTTAATTATTTTCCACGGCCCCAGACTAAGGATTCAGACCTTTTATGTGATGGCCATACAAATAATAGGGTTGTCTGTGGTTACAGAATTTGTTGTGGGTGTATAGGGTATACAGAAAAAAGGGGCCAAAATTGTACCTTTTGGGGTACAACAGCTTGTCACTGGAGCAGTACCCTTAAAAGGTACATATTAGTACCTTAAGGGTACGAAATAATACTTTAAGGTACTAATATCTATTAGGGGTAAAAAATGTACAAAGATGTCCTTTTAAGGGTACTGCTCCAGTGATAAGCTGTTGTATTCCAAAAGGTACAATTTTGGCCCCTTTTTTTGTGTGGCCTGGATGAGTGTGAGATTTACCGGCCTGAAATTGCATCCCAATTTCAGGACGGGAAATTGCATCCCTGCCTGTCAAGCATGTTTAAGAACACTGTAAAAAGTGAACATGTGCAGTTGTTGCTTTAACGAGGTATTTCTATCTGATTCTGCCTATAAATTCTAGTTTTGTTGTTGTAACCTACTTCAATCAGGTTTATGTTACATAAAACAAGGGAATGATGTTTTAACTTAAGTGCTTTACATTGACGCAAAATACAACTTCCAATAAAGCTCAGAATGAACACATTAGAATCCTGCACACCTGTTCCATGTTGATTGGTGAATTTTGCTTCAATGAAAAATTGTGATTTGGGCAGAGATGGGAAGTAGAGAAGTACAAATTTTGTTACTGTACTTAAGTAGATTTTTCTGGTATCAGTACTTTACTTCACTATTTTTTTTTTTTTTTTACGTTTTATACTTTCACTCCTTACATTTTTACACAAATATCTGTACTTTCTACTTTTTACATTTTCAAACCAGGCTTGTTACTTTAGTTTTAATCTGTATTGTCACCATTAGATAATAATCTCTAATAAATCATGAATCGGTTAGTCGTGACTGGCAACGCTCCGATTCGGCTTGCGCGCTCCGTGCCTCAGCCAAAAGGTTTTGATCAGAGGAATCACTGCGAGAGACTCGAGAATGGAGGAGCAGAGCAGGTTTTCAAACAGAGATGGCGACAAAGAGGCAAAACTTACAGACTGCAGCTTTAAGTAGATTTTTCTGGTAACAATACTTTACTTCACTATTTATTTTTCTGACAACTTTTTACTTTCACTCCTTACATTTTTACACAAATATCTGTACTTTCTACTTTTTACATTTTCAAACCAGGCTTGTTACTTTAGTTTTAATCTGTATTGTCACCATTAGATAATAATCTCTAATAAATCATGAATCGGTTAGTCGTGACTGGCAACGCTCCGATTCGGCTTGCGCGCTCCGTGCCTCAGCCAAAAGGTTTTGATCAGAGGAATCACTGCGAGAGACTCGAGAATGGAGGAGCAGAGAGGCAAAACGACTGATCTGTTCGGGACTTCAAGTGTTTCATCTGTAAATAGGCTACTGTAGTTTTGTTTTTGTTTACTTAGTTAAGCAGGGCCTGAATTTTGGCGCGGGATTGCGGGTATTGCGCATAATTCTACACATTCCTGCAGGTTTTGCATTTATAATGCAAACATTTATCCACTATAGCATGTAGGTTGAATCCAAACATATTATCAGAGCAGTTCAGTAATTTAAAAACTTTCTGTGAGATGTAATTTCACAAACAGTGTGAGTGATTTAGCTGTACAGCGTCCCGGCTCCCTCCCTCTCTCTCTCTCTCTCTCTCTCAAAATGCACAAATGGTCTCACATCCATA
>NW_015665924.1:13311-14387 GCF_001515625.1 Sinocyclocheilus rhinocerous | reverse complement strand
CGTTCCGCCACGTCTGGCTGCCGAGGGGATGGAGGAGCTCGACAGGGTCTACAGTATGGACACTCTGGAGCAGTTTGACACTAAAGACACTAAACCAGAGCCTCTCAGTGCTTCTACCCGTTTGAGGTGAGAACACAGGAGGATACACGAAGGCTACGAAGGCTATAGAGTCTAGCGGACGTGTAGGGGTCGCCCAGCCCGCAGCTTAGTAGAGTGAGCTCACAACCTGAGCGGGCAGGGCACACCCTGTGCCTGATAAGCCAGGGTGATGGCATCCACTACCCAGTGGGCAATCCTCTGCTTAGAGACGGCCTTCACCTTCTGCCGGACTCCATAACAGACAAATAGCTGGTCTGAGGTCCTAATGCTTTGTGTCCGGTCTACGTACCATCTCAAGGCTCGGACGGGACAAAGCAAAGCTAGGGTTGGGTCTGCCTCCTCCGGCGGCAGCACTTGCAGGTTCACTACCTGATCACTGAAGGGGGTAGTAGGAACCTTGGACACGTAGCCAGGCCGGGGCCTCAGGATTACCTGGGAGTCAGCCGGCCCAAACTCTAGGCACGGATTGTCAACCGAAAATGCGTGCAGGTCCCCTAGTCTCTTGATGGAGGCCAGTGCAAGCAGGAGCAGAGTTTTCATTGAAAGAAACTTTAGCTCGACTGACTACAAAGGCTCAAATGGGCCCTGCTGTAGTGCTTTGAGCACTAGAGACAGGTCCCAAGATGGTATAGAGGAGGGCCAGGGAGGATTTAACCTTCTCGCCCCCCTAAGGAACCTGATGACCAGATCATGCTTCCCTACCGACTTCCCTTCCACGGGGTCATGGTTAGCAGCAATCGTAGTGACATAGACCTTAAGGGTGGAGGGAGACAGCCTTCGCTCCAAACCTTGCTGCAAAAAAGAAAGCACAACCCTGATCGGGCATCTCCGGGGCTCTTCTCGGTGAGAAGAACACCACTCGATGAACAGGCTCCACTTCAAAGCGTAAGCGTGTCTCGTAGACGGTGCTCTTGTCGAAGAGATGGTGTTCACTACCTCCTGGGGTAGGTCACCTAGAATCTCAGCGTCCCGTCCAG
>NW_015665924.1:8756-12607 GCF_001515625.1 Sinocyclocheilus rhinocerous | reverse complement strand
GCGGGTGCCAAAGGGTGCCCCGTCTCTGAGTCAGTAGATCCTTCCTCAGAGGAATCGGCCAAGGAGGGGCTGTCGCGAGGAGCACTAGCTCGGGGAACCAGGTCCGAGTGGGCCAATATGGCGCCACTAGCAAGACTCGCTCCTTGTCCTCCCGGACTTTGCACAGTGTCTGCGCGAGAAGGCTCACTGGGGGAAACGTATACCTGCGCAGGCCCCACTGCCAGCTGTGTGCCAGTGCGTCTGTGCCGAGTGTTCCCTCGGTCAGGGAGTAGAACAACTGGCAGTGAGAGGTTTCTGGAGACGCAAGCAAGTCTACCTGAGCGGCTCCGAAACGTCTCCAAATTAGCTGGACCGTCTGGGTATGGAGTCTCCATTCTCCCGGGAGCGTAAGCTCGTGACAGCTCGTCGGCCGTACGGTTGAGCAGACCCAGAATGCGAATGGCACGAAGTGACCTCAGACCCTTCCAACTCCAAAGGAGGAGTGGCGGGTGAGTTGCGATAGGGAGAGTTTGCTCTTTTCCCAGTTGACCCGAAGGCCCAACAGGCTGAGGTGTGAGAGCACCAAATCCCTGTGTTCGCACAACTGATCCTGAGACTGCTTTGTCGAGGTAGTTGAGAATGCGAACGCCCTGTTCTCGCAGGGGAACAAGGGCTGCCTCCACAACTTACATGAAGACACAGGGCGACAGGGACAGCCCGGAGGGCAGGACCTCGTACTGATATGCTCGTCCTTCGAACGCGAACCGCAGAAATGGTCTGTGGTGTGGAAGGATCGACACATGAAAGTACGTATCCTTCAGGTCGATCACTGCAAACCAAGCTCGGGGACGGATGCACCCGAAGATGCGTTTCTGCGTCAACATCTTGAACAGTAACCGGCGAAGGGCCCCTTCTTCTAAGACACACAGATCCAAGATTGGTCGTAACCCACCGCCTTTCTTGGTTACAATGAAGTAAGGGCTGTAAACCCCTGTATTCATATCCGCTGGAGGGACCGGCTCTATCGCATCCTTCGCCAGTAGGACTGCGATCTCTGCATGCAAGACAGGAGCATCGGCCGCCTTCACTATCGTGAAGCGGATGCCACTGAACTTGGGGTGATACCGGGCGAACTGAATTGCATAGCCGAGGCTGATGGTCCGCAGGAGCCAACGAGACTGGTTGGGTAGCGCTAGCCAGGCACCCAGATACCGTGCAAGCGGGGCCAGTTTTTCAGCAGTAAAAGGTGCCGTACATGACCTGGTGAGCTCCTCTTGCACCTCCGGGAAGAAAGGCACCAAGGCAGGGCGCTGAGAACCAGCGCGAGCCACCCCGAGAAACCAATCGTCCAACCTTGAGGGCCCGGGACGCGGTGGAGGTTTCCACTCGAGCCCTACCCTCTCGGCGGCCCGGGAAAGCATAGCCGACACAAAATTAAACTGTCTACAAAAATCTGCAGTTCATACTTAATGGATGTTTGTTAAAAAAATTGAGTTAGCAATAAAAAATGAGTTAACCAACAGTAGCCAAGGATCAATCAAATTATTTGCATATTCATTTGAGTAAATGTCACTCAGTAAATTGTTCAGAGCACTTCCTGGGTAAATTCATCCATATATTAATATAGACTTCAGCATCCCACCAAAATTTGACATTAGTGTTCAAATTTACTTGGACATTTGATATTTGTACTTTTGTTTTTTATTCATATTCTATGATATAAACAAAAATAATATAATAATATAGAATAATACAATATGGACTTAATATATTCTATATATTAATATATTCATGCTTGCTTGGCCATTTGTTGTGATAAACAGGAAAGTGTGTTCAAGCGCAAGCAAAACACAGTGTAAAGATATACTCTTTGAGAGAAGCAGTCAATCAGCAGAAGTTAAAAGCAGCTCGTAAGTGTGCGCTTGCTTGGCCATTTGTTGTGATAAACAGGAAAGTGTGTCCAGCTGAATTCAATTTGAGTTTTGTTAGACAAATATAAAAAGCTTCGTATACCACGGCAGCCCTCGTGTAAAGACCGAAGAGTGTAAAGACCATCGACTCTACCGTTCGACTCCACAGTGCAGGGACACCGGCAAGGGACATAAGTATCGCTTTTGAATCATTCTCTTTCCTACTACTTGTTTCCCTTCTGTTTTCAGTTTTTACCCCGCTAGAAATTTTACGTTCCCAGAACGTCCCCGCTGGTGTCAAGGACGTTGCCTAGTTATGTCCCCATAACGTTCTGAGATGGTCACGATGTGGAGTTCTTTAAAGAGTTGGGGGACATTATTTGGAGGACCTTCACAGAACATTCAGGACGTTCTCAGGACGTTTAGGGGACCATATTTTACTTGGAAATCTGACGTTCCCAAAACGTTCTCAAAACATCCACGCTGGTGTCAAGGACGTCGCCTAGTAACGTTCCCAGGACGTTCCGATACGGTCACGATGTGGAGTTCTTTAAAGGGTTGAGGGACGTTATTTGGAGGACCTTCACAGAATATTCAGGACGTTCTAGGGATGTTTAGGGGACCATATTTTATTTGGAAATTTGACGTTCCCAAAACGTTCTCAGAACGTCCATGCTGGTGTCAAGGACGTCACCTAGTAACGTTCCCAGGACGTTCCGAGATGGTCACGATGTGGAGTTCTTTAAAGGGTTGGGGGACATTATTTGGAGGACCTTCAAAGAACATTCAGGACGTTCTCGGGACGTTTAGGGGACCATATTTTACTTGGAAATCTGACGTTCCCAAAACGTTCTCAAAACATCCACGCTGGTGTCAAGGACGTCGCCTAGTAACGTTCCCAGGACGTTCCGAGCCGGTCATGATGTGGAGTTCTTTAAAGGGTTGGGGGACGTTATTTGGAGGAGCTTCACAGAACATTCAGGACGTTCTGGGAACGTTAAGGGAACCATTAATATAGGACGTTCCCTATTGGTCTCTACACTACATTCCCATAACTTTTGCAGGACCAACCTAGAATTTTTTTTTTTTGTCCTATTTAGGTCCTTCCATCACATTTACTGAATGTTTTCAGAACCTTTAGTAACACATTACAGGAGACTATAGGGGACCAAACTAGAATGATACTGCAGCACTGCAAAAGTATCAGTTCTTTCAGTAACAGTTACAGTAACAGTTCTTTCAAACTGGTTCTTGGTCTGTGTTCACGCTTAACACATTCAAACATAAAATACAAAGCAGAAAAACATCATTCATTTATTTTGTGAACAAAAACAGATTATAAACTAATATTAAATGTGGTCATGCATAGGAAGGGTGGGGGAGATAGAGAGGGAGGGGGGGAGCTCAGTCAATTCAAATCAATTCAGTTAAAATTGGCTTTGATGCCATGACAATTTCCACAGTAAAGCATCAAAATGTGTCCAAATAATGGAAACAGTAACAAGAACATAACGATTTATATTAATTATATATTCAGTGTGTGTGTGTGTGCATGCGCCAGTCACTGTCCACCAGCAATCACTTCAATTACTTTTTAATTGCTTTTAATTACACTTAGGTGTATAAGTATAGAGGACCAAACCTGCAAAAACAAAACAAAAAACAAATATATATATATATTGAACAAAATTATAAACGCAACACTTTTGTTTTTGCCCCCATTTTTCATGAGCTGAACTCAAAGATCTAAGACTTTTTCTATGTACACAAAAGGCCTATTTCTCTCAAATATCGTTCACAAATCTGTCTAAATCTGTGTTAGTGAGCACTTCTCCTTTGCCGAGATAATCCATCCACCTCACAGGTGTGGCATATCAAGATGATGATTAGACAGCATGATTATTGCACAGGTGTGCCTTAGGCTAGCCACAATAAAAGGCCACTCTAAAATGTGCAGTTTTA
>NW_015665924.1:0-5404 GCF_001515625.1 Sinocyclocheilus rhinocerous | reverse complement strand
TTCTTTCAAACTGGTTCTTGGTCTGTGTTCACGCTTAACACATTCAAACATAAAATACAAAGCAGGAAAACATCATTCATTTATTTTGTGAACAAAAACAGATTATAAACTAATATTAAATGTGGTCATGCATAGGAAGGGTGGGGGAGATAGAGAGAGGGGGGGAGCTCAGTCAATTCAGTTAAAATTGACTATGTTGCCATGACAATTTCCACAGTAAAGCATCAAAATGTGTCCAGATAATGGAAACAGTAACAAGAACATAACAATTTATATTAATTATATATTCAGTGTGTCTGTGTGCATGTGTCAGTCACTGTCTCCATCTTCAGGAGGTGCCCCAAGTTGTTCTTCCACTGCCTGAAAAAAACAAAACAAATAACAATATTTAGCAGAGGGACTGTTGCCAAACACATGGACTCGCATGCGATACTCAATAATGTCTTCAGATGGGTCATTATTACGGAACCACAGAAACCTTAGGAAATTGCGGTTGTCCTCTCTCACTAAGAAACAGTAGAACATTTGTTCAATGTCAGCTGTTATGGCTACTGCTTCCTTGCGAAATCGCATGAGCACCCCTAGAAGGGTGTTGTTCATGTCTGGCCCGGATAAAAGGCCTCATGACGAGCACTAGAGTCAAAAACCACTCTTAAGTTCCTGGGTTTTTTAGGGTGATATACCCCGAAGAGGGGCAAATACCAGCACTCTTCTCCTTCCAACAAAGGGGGAGCTTCTTCAGCATGATTGTTACTAAAGACTTTGCCCATAAATGTAAAAAAGTGCTCTCTGAAATCTCTGGATTTCTCTCTAGGTTACGTCTTAAGATCGACAACCTTTTCATGGCTTGACATCTGTTGTTAGGGAGTTTACACCTTGGAGCTCTGAAAGGCAACGGAGCTACCCAGCTGTTGCTTTTGTCTTTCTCCAGCTCTTGTTCCATAATGTGAAGAAACGACAAGTCATCAATAGATGGGGCAACTTTGTTGTCATCACAAGTAACCTTAAACACTTCCTGTCCAAACTGGTCACGTTTGTGATTATAGACGAGTTGTTCCATAGAACACATTCCATTGTTATTTCTCTGGCCATTACTGTTTCTCTCTTTTACATGAAAAACATTTGGGCAGGGATCAAAGATGGAGGGGCGTTGTTCTTTTGTGTTAGTGAAGAATGTACTCACAGCTGTTGACTTGTGAATGCCATTCAGACAAACATTGCCAACTATCACCCATCCTAGGTCAAGCTGTGCATAAGGAGCGTCGTGAGGACCATTTACCTGCCTGCGCACCTTATGGACTCTGATAATGTCACGGCCGAGAAGAATCATGATGGGAACATCTGACTCCAACTTTGGTATGAATGGAGCTATAGGCTCCAGATGAGAGTGATGGAAAGCAGCACTAGGTGTGGGAATCTCTGCCCTATTGTCAGGAATGTTGTTACACTCTAACAAACTGGGTAGGGAGAGGATTACCTTTCCATCTACTGACTCGATTTGGTACCCAGATGCTTTTAGACCGATAATTTCTGTCACCCCAGAACAAGTTCTCAGGGTATATGGAGAAGCTGGGGCATTTTCTTTGAAGGCATCAAAGAATTCAGAGCGAGCTAATGACCTGTTGCTCTGCTCATCAAGGATCACAGACTTTCATTGCTTTCTCAGGTTGGCCTTTGGGATAGACTTTTGCCAAACTGATTTTTGAACATGACTTATTATGGTCACCTCTGCAACCCTCAGTGCAGTGAGCTTCCACTTCTGTTGGTGGTGTGGAAACCTCCTCCCCGCCATGCTGTGGTAAGGAGACCGCTTCTTGAGCTTTCAGAGCTGGGCCAGGGTGTAGTGCAGAAATATGTTTCTCACTTCCACACTCAGAACATTTAGTCACAAATCTGCAGTTCTTAGCTGTGTGTGTCGTGGCTAAGCAACACTTAAAACAGATTCTCTTTTCTTTTAAAAAAGCAAAACGTTCATCCAAAGGCTTCTCACGGAAGGAACGACATTTCCTAAGTAAGTGAGGTCTTTTGTGAATGGGACAAAGTCTTTCCGCATCCTCAGTTTTTCTTTGATCTTTATCGTTGTCTAAATATACAGGGGAAGACACATTTATCTCATTAACTGAGACGTCTCTTGATTTGCTGGCTTCCAGCTAGCCTTGTCTGCTTTATAAAGTGAATCTGTTTGAGTAGAGAAGTTGAAGCCTGGGTCATTCCTTATTCTAGCTTGCTGACTTTTGAAGTCAACCAAGACCTCAAAAGGGGGAAACGAAACACCACACCGCTCTTTGTAACCAGCTCCATGTGACAGCCACTTTCCTTGCAGATTAAATGGCAGATTCTGAACTATGGGATTGATGCCCCTTGCTGTGTCCAGATATGATAAGCCTGGAAGGTATCCATCAGCTTTGGCTGACTCTATTTCCATAAGAAGATCGCTCAACTCATGAAGCTTTGAATAATCTCTGCTTGAAATTCTTGGAAAACTTTCAACATGTCTAAAAAGTGCTCTTTCGATAACCGCTGGAGCACCGTAACACTCTTCCAGTCTAGTCCATATCATGTCAAGGCCCTTCGATGGCTGATTAATGTGTACTGACCTCATGCGTTTAGCGTGTTCAGCTGATTCTTTTCCCAACCATTTGACTAACAAGTCCATTTCTTCACTGGCTGTCAAATTCAAGCCTTTTACAGCATTTTGAAAGGACCGTTGCCAGGCTCTGAAGCTTTCCGGTTGGTCATTGAACTGTACTAACCAGTGTTAACAAGTTCACGGCGAGCAAAATATTTGACAAAGTCTGAAATGTCTGTTTTGTCTTGTTGAGAATTTTGAGGTGTTTGACTTGCCATTGGGAAAGGTGGCGTGCTGCTTTGGGCGAAATGTGTCTGCCGTCTGCGCTGGCTATCCTCTGGCGTGTTACCAGAAGGATGATTCAAGCCTGGTGTAAATTGTGATGGTTGAGCAGAATCTCTCTTTATGCGAATATGACAGAATTCAGCATCGTCTGAACAACTCTCTGACTTGAGACGTGTAGCTGGAACAGAATTTGTGACTGGTAACTCTGTGTGAGGCTTTACGGTCTCTTCTGAAGGGAGTGGCTCTGCTTTTGATCCTGATTCTGTGACTGCATGTAGACCCATCTGTTCAACATATTCATTTGTCCGCTGCATAACGTCAGCAGGAGCTGTTTCCAGTTGAGGCTCGCATTTACTATGGACGCTGGTGTCAACAGCTGCTTCTAGAGCCTCTGCTTCAGCTGCGGCAGTTTCTCTCTCTAAGACCATTTTATCCATTTTTGCCTCCAATTTGGCTTTCTCCACCTTTATTCTTTCCTCTTCATCTGCAAACATCAAACGTGCCTTGGCTGCTTCAGCTTTTGCTCTGGCCCTAGCAGCTGCAGCGCTTGTAGAAGAGCTGCCCGAAAGTGAACATGACAAATAGGATCTCGTTTTGAGTGAGGGTGTGGACTCCATAGTGCACACAATACTGCTTCACAACTGCTGCTGTAAACTGTTCTTGCAGCCGCTTTTTCACTGTACTGTCCTTAACATAGCTTTAGTTTTGTTTTGACAGTCAGATAAACTCCCTTCCCTCACACGACTCTGAAGACAAGAAGTTCGTTTGCCCACAGGTTTAATGGTCTTGGGTATGGAGTGAAACTACAAATAAACAAATGAACACATTAAATAATAATGTCCAGAAATTAACAAAAACTACAGAAGCAAAACAACATTCACATTGATATAATATGATGTGATGCTTGGAAATACACATGGCCTTTTCTTATGTAAATACACAATACAGCAATAGGATGCTAAAGTAGAATGTGGCCAATGCAATAGCTCAGTGAAAATGACCAATAATTCACTTTAACCTTAACAGTTTACATTTATATACAGGTATAATGAACATTAATATAAATCCCACTAGATGGAGCTCTAAACCATTAATAAAGTGAATAGGAGAATTGCTGTTATTAAAGAATTGTACTCAATAAACAATTAAATCTCTAATCAAATTAAAAATTAAACATGGAATCTGTTTAAATCAAACTTGTTCCAGCACATATATACTAAAAGAGGACCATATGGGAACGTTCTGTTAATGTCCCAAATGTCCTCTTTGTAAAGTTGTTATGTGACCATAGAATAACCAATACAGAACGTCCTCCTAAAGTCATATCTGGAACGTTATTATATGACTAAAAGAGGACCATGTCAGAACGTTCTGTTAACGTCCAAAATGTCCTCTTTGTAACGTTGCTATGTGACCATAGAATAATACAGAACGTCCTCCTAAAGTCATATCTGGAACGTTATTATATACTAAAAGAGGACCCTATGTGAACGTTCTGTTAACGTCCCAAATATCCTCTTTGTAACGTTGTTATGTGACCATAGAATAACCAATATAGAACGTCCTCCTAAAGTCATATTGGGAACGTTATTATATGACTAATAGAGGACCATGTGAGAACGTTCTGTTAACATCCCAAATGTCCTCTTTGTAACGTTCTTATGTGACCAAAAAATAACAAAAAAATGGAACGTCCTCCTAAAGTCATATCTGGAACGTTATTATATGACTAAAAGAGGACCATATGGGAAAGTTCTGTTAACGTCCCAAATGTCCTCTTTGTAACGTTGTTATGTGACTATAGAATAACCAGTATAGAACGTCCTCCTAAAGTCATATTGGGAACGTTATTATATGACTAAAAGAGGACCATGTGAGAACGTTCTGTTAACGTCCCAAATGTCATCTTTGTAACGTTCTTATGTGACCAAAATATAACCAAATGTCCTCTTTGTAACGTTCTTATGTGACCAAAATATAACCAAAATGGAACGTCCCCCTAAAGTCATATAAGGAACATTGAGCACCAGCACTTTCATAACCAAAAGAGGACGTTATGTTATGTAGGTCCCTAATGTTCTGTAAAGGTTCGGGACTTTCGTCACCTTTAGAGAACTTTTAGGGAACGTTGCGCAAGGTTGCGAGAACGTTCCCTCCTACATGGGTATAACCAATTCTTACTATGTGTTTCCAGATCCCTACTATCACTAGCACTCGCAAACCACACATCACACACTGTAGGTAGCGCAATCCTAACAACCTGCGCACTTTGCCTATGTCTGCTAACTATCTGCTATGGTTTCATCTTTGCTTCCTTCCCCTGAACAGTTATCAGCTCTTGATGTTAACAGTGCTACTGATACTTTCTGCTCCACTCTTACGTCTTGTTTAGACAGTACCTGCCCCTTGTCTTCCAGGCCAGCTCGTACCACCTCTTCTACCCCTTGGCTGTCTGATGTTCTCCTCGGACATTGTTCTAAGCTCAGAGCTGCAGAAAGAGTATGACTCAAATCACAAAATCCTACTGACCTTAATGTATATCGATCACTC
>NW_015665923.1:21083-21210 GCF_001515625.1 Sinocyclocheilus rhinocerous | reverse complement strand
CACTCGACGAACAGGTTCCACTTCAAGGCGTAAGCGTGCCTCGTAGATGGTGCTCTCGCCGAAGTGATGGTGACAACTACCTCTTGGGGTAGGTCACCTAGGACCTCCGCGTCCCATCCAGGGAACA
>NW_015665923.1:20409-20859 GCF_001515625.1 Sinocyclocheilus rhinocerous | reverse complement strand
GCCACAGGGTGCCCCGTCTCTGAGTCAGTAGATCCTTCCTCAGAGGAATCTGCCAGGGAGGGGCTGTCGCGAGGAGCATTAGTTCGGGGAACCAGGTCCGAGTGGGCCAATACAGCGCCACAAGCAGCACCTGCTCCTCATCCTCCCTGACCTTGCACTGGGGGAAACGCATACTTGTGTGCCAGTGCATCCGTGCCGAGTGTTCCCTCGGTCAGGGAGTAGAACAACTGGCAGTGAGAGGTTTCTGGAGAGGCAAACAGCTCTACCTGAGCGGCTCCGAAACGTCCCCAAACAGCTGGACCGTCCGGGTATGGAGTCGCCATTCTCCCGGGAGTGTAGCTAGAGACAGCTCGTCGGCCGTACGGTTGAGCAGGCCCGGAATGTGAATGGCAAGAAGTGACCTCAGAACCTTCCGACTCCAAAGGAGGAGGTGGCGGGCGAGTTGCGACA
>NW_015665923.1:15854-15967 GCF_001515625.1 Sinocyclocheilus rhinocerous | reverse complement strand
GGGAGTGTAGGGAGTGTAGCTAGAGACAGCTCGTCGGCCGTACGGTTGAGCAGGCCCGGAATGTGAATGGACCTCAGAACCCTCAGAACCTTCCGACTCCAAAGGAGGAGGTG
>NW_015665923.1:15043-15743 GCF_001515625.1 Sinocyclocheilus rhinocerous | reverse complement strand
GCACTGCTAACAACTCTAGGCAATTGATAGGCCAGTGCAGATGGGGGCCCGTCCAAACCCCCGACACTGCGTGCCCGTTGTACGTGGCCCCCCAGCCGGTGGTGGAGGCATCCGAGTAAATGCCTCCAAGGCTCCGCTTGCTGGAGGCTGCTGTGGATGCAGCACGGGAGCAGGGGCAGACGCAGGGGGCCGCCCTCGGTGATGAGCAGGCTGGGGCGCTGCGGCCAGCGGACGGGTGGAGGCAGCAGCTGCCCGCCGGGGAAGAACGTCGGACCACCTCATTCTGCTCCTGTGCAGCCAAGAACTGCTGGGCCATGTTCTTGACTGCGTCGCCGAAAAGGCCGGTCTGGGAGACAGGGACCTTGAGGAACCGAACTTTGTCGGCGTCCCTCATGTCGACCAGACACGGGAGGAGCACCGAAGGATACCGCTGGTATGCTCTTTGAAGAGGGCCCATCGCATTCCTTTGGCGGCTCAACTGGTTGCGAAGCGCTAGAGGAGCGATGGTCCCCCGAGGGTTGGTTCCCTGAGGGGTTTGCCCCCACTGTAACCCTCAGACCATCCGTGCTACTGCCCGAAGTAGTCCACGCCTGGCTGCCGCCAGGACGAACACTAGATCACGGCAGAGGCAACTGATCTCCGCCCCCCTGGAGGAATTCTCTTCTTTTAGAGAAATTGCTCTTTCAGGGAAATGCTCTTT
>NW_015665923.1:8503-12954 GCF_001515625.1 Sinocyclocheilus rhinocerous | reverse complement strand
GCGTAAAAAGACAGTATAAGTTATTATAATCCGTAATTATGTCCCCACTGGATGGGTTTTAATGTTTTTGTCTCGTCGCTCCGGCCGGAACAAGGCATCACAGTATGGCAAGGGGGGTAACATTTCCGTCACACACTTGAGGCATTCGGCCAATCACAACGCATTGGATAGCTGGCCAATCAGAGCACACCTCGCTTTTTCAGACTGATGAGCTTTGTAAAAATCGACGCGTTTCAGAAAGGCGGGGCATAGAGGAGAAACAATAATGTACAGTATGTGGAAAATAATGTGTTTTTTGAACCTTAAACCACATAAACACATTTCATTACACCAAACACACAAAATAATGTTCTTTTTAGCAGCATCATATGACCCCTTTAAGTAACTCTTTCCATACTTCTGGTTGATCTCACTGATACAGTGCGTCCAATTATGTGAGGAAAACCAAATCTCTAGCCGATCGACCAGATCAAGGCAGCCCACTGATTGAGTTTTGCAGGGGCGTGCAGCTTTGCTCCAAACACCGTAACCCTGTGCCAGGTCAACATTGCCATCTACCCGTCTCTCAACTCATCAGAGCAGCTGAAGGTGGCGGGCCCAGGTGCCAGGGCACGGCGGCTCCGTGGATGACAGCTTTGCCGGCATTCTGCCAGGCCTGGGCACAGTAACAGTTCAGCATTCATTAGTGCCCCTCACACCTCTGTCGTTCACGGGACCCTCTAGTATCTGTCCTGACAAGCTTTGCCCTTATCGGTGCATTTGAAGGTATAAAATAGGGTTGGGCTCTATCACAGTATAGACCAGGCTATGAAAAGAATCAACTGCCAGATACCGTTCAAAGGTTTGGAATTGATATGATTTTTTAAATGTTTTTAAATGAAGTTTCTTAATGCTCACCAAGGCTGCATTTATTTGATCAAAATACTGTAAAAACAGTAATATTTTAAAATATTGTTACAGTTTAAAATAGCAGTTTTATACTTTAATATATTTTAAAATGTAATTTATTCCTGTGATGCAAAGCTGAATTTTACTTAAGTCTTCAGTGTATTTAGTGCCAGTTAATTTAATGCATCCTTGGTGTAAAATAAATAAATATAGAGCAGGACATATTACAAACAGGAAAAACATTTTAAAGTGAACATTTTTTCCTGCTAAAATAACTATTGTGATGTGTGCCGTTACAGTGATATAAAATGAAAGCTTTTAGTCCAGAGTGTGGGAACAATCTATATAACATGTACCAGTCCTTGTTAGTATGGCTCATGAATACTAATCAGGTGACATTGGCCCAATAGTCATAAATTATTTTCTGAAACGCTGCTTACACTGCAAAAAAATCAGTACATTTGTCTTGTATTCCTGTAAAAATATCTAAACATATTTAGAACAAAATTCATTTGTGAGAATCGAAATTGTTATGATGATATTACAGCCTATTTTAGAAAGTATTTAAATTATTTGAATTCTTACCTCATTGGCAAATTGTTTTTATGCTTTAAGCATAAACCTCACAAGATTATAATTTATGCTTAAAACAAGAGAAAGCAATTTGCAAATAAACTTGGAAAATAAGTCTTTATATATAATTTTTTCTGTATTAAGGATGTTTCAGTGTTTTGCATCGATGCTACTTTTTCTAAATTCTAAAATTATTATTATTATTTGCATTGTGGATGTGGAGAGAGGTTTTCAGAGGTTTCTGTTTGGTCTTAAAGCTTCAGTGTTTTCGTTTGCACTTTGGCTAAGCAAAACTAAGCTCTTAAATTATAATGACCATTGCACAAAAAGTTGGAGGGGCAAAAAGCCTATTTACGCCCAGTTATAAAAGCTGCTGCAGCCTTGGTCTTACCGCCCACCGCTAGCACCAAAAAAGCAGAACACATTTTAGCAAAGTGTTGATTCTTTTGTAGGCCTTTGGGGAAAGTGAACAGGTGACTTTTATAGACAATGCTTTTGCTACTGGTGACGGCTGATGAGACTCCGAATGGATTTGTGAGTGTAATAGGAGAGCTATTGAAGGAGACAGCAGAGAGATAGTTTCACCTGCTGGGTGCAGAGACCACCCGGAGGAATTGAAACACAGGCGATGCTTTATTTGGTCTGGCTGCAGTAGCAGCACATCTTTCATGTCCCAAGTGTTTTTGTTCCTCATCCCTCCTTTCCCCCCCCACCTGAGCTTATATTTCCTCTCTTTTCAAGCATCCCCTGCCAGGATTATGCCTGAAAGCATGATGTCCCATCTCATGAATCTATTTCATCTACTCATTGTGCAATCACTGAAAACCAGCGTCATCAAAGCCAGACAATCAAAGGGGACAGTATTTGAAAAGCCATTTGCGGGGCAGTGCGCCTTGTGCAATGCAATCCTCTCAGTTTTCTAGTTCGGAGACTTGCAATATGTTACATTTAAAGTACCTTTTTTGTTTTCCCGTTTTTTGATGCAACAGAGCGTGCAAACACTGATGAGATGAGTCTGTTATTTCATGATAGTTTACACAGCACCGGTGCATATTACTGATTCGGTCTTTTAAAAAAGGCTTTTTTGACAGCAAAGAGCAATTGGACAGCAGTTACACCAAACAAGGCATTAATGGAGCCATTTTAAACTATTATAACTATTAAACTATGCCTTTCTATGCGACTTCTCAGTAATTAACGTGAGCGTGTTGACATGAAATGAACACATTCTGTTAACAGCACCCACTTGTTTCTGGGAAAATATTTCTATTGTGGTTCCTTTTGTTACGTATAAGGGTTGAAAACATTTATTCCTTTGAGTGTCTTAATATTAGTGAGTTTGGTGAGCCATTATGATAATTAGGGATGCACCGTTCATGATTTTTCAAATTTTGCAAGCAATTGGGCCAATTCCGATACTGACTGCATTTTTTTCTTTGTTAAAGCAAGAAACAAGAAAGAATGAAACAAGCTGAACTGACCTTAAACAAAAAAATATCTGTAGCGATTTGAAATGACAACTAATGGCAACTATCATTTGCATTTTAGTCACAATCCAGATTAATCAAGGATCAGCCATAATAAAACAATGTTTGGAGCAAAAACTCGGAATACTGTTCACCAACAGTATGAATATTTTGAATTCTCTTCTGCTCGCCACACCTGCATTTATTTGATCCAAATACAGCAAAAGCAGTAATGTTGTGAAATATTTGTACTTTATTTAATTTAAAATAACTGCTTTCTATTTGAATATATTTAAAAATGTAATTGCTGTATTTTGGATCCAATAATTGCAGGCTTGGTGAGCAGAAGAGAATTCTTTAAAAACATTAAAAATCTTACTGTTCATAAACTTTTGACTGGTGGTGTATATATTTTTTCATTTTAGTTAGATGTCACTTTAATGTTTTGTGATTTGGAATACTGTATGAAGTCTTTGAAATTCAAAAACTGCCAAAGTTTTGCCATTAAAGAAATACTGACATTGACAGTAAAGAGGATCTTTAACTATTTCCGATCAGCATAAATTCAAGATTGGAGTGGCCAAACGTTTTAGGGCTCGTAAGCTGTTTTAAATTTAAAGCAGGTATCTGCAGTTATGAATAATAGACGGCAGCATGACTCAGCCTCGTGAAGAGAGAGGAAACTGAACAGGGTGGGTGGCACGCTGCATCTCTGACAACACCGCTCTTAAAAGTTAGCTTTAGCCAAGCCAAAAACAGACACTGGCAGAACTCCATCTCAGCCCTTGAACCAGAGCTGAGCAATTAAGCTCCCGGTTGGTGTTTTTTTTCCCCAAGCATGTCATTCCAGGGATTTTTTTTTTTAAATAAAAAGAGAAATATACAGCCAGTTTTTAAATGTGCACAGCTTAACTCCGTTTATGACCCAGTGTGTGCTTACACAGTCTGTAACCTTTTTGTGATGGATTGATTGATTTAAGGAGCTTTGTACAGAGCTTCATGCGGATGTATTGTCTGCTAGATGTTAAAAGGTCGCTTTCTGAGGAAAAAGAGCTTGTCAAATGAATCATAAATTGTGCATAGCTGTAAAAGGTAGCCTACGTACTGTATAACTCAGCTTCCTTCACACTGTAAAAAATGTCAAGCCGTTTCAACTAATTATTATTTAGTTCCACAGAAATTTTACGTTCAGTCAATTTCTGTATTCAAAGTGTTGCCTGAATTGTTATTTTTTAGTTGGCTCAACCTTTACTGAAATAGTTTTATAGTCCATTCAACTAAAATTATTTAATTGGTCAAACATTTAGAAAACTACAGCAAATTGTGTCAATTAAAATTTAACCATTCACTCCATGTGTTTCATATGTTACCTCAACTAAGATTTATTATTTGGGCATCATAAGAAATTGCTGTGGAACTAGTTATTATATTTTATATGGAGTTAAAAAAATTATTATCTGGTGTCTATCAATCACTAAAACACACATTACAACACATAATAGCCTTTATTTAATAACAATCTGC
>NW_015665923.1:7027-8310 GCF_001515625.1 Sinocyclocheilus rhinocerous | reverse complement strand
GAGGGGATCTGTCTCTGGGGCTCATCTAGTTGTCCTGATCTCCGCTGACATTCAGGGCTGTCGATGGCATTTCTAGGTGCTGATCCACCATCTGATCTGGATACAGACTGGAACCGGGTGACTGCAGTGACCATCTGATCTGGATATAGACTGGATCCTGGTGGCTACGGTGACCTCGAAATAAGAATGAGACAGTCTAATATTAGCGTAGATGCCACTGAGAACAATAAAGCACATTTTAATTGTAGTAAACACTCTAAAATTTTACACATATTACCTTAAGTCTTAGTGTTGAAAGTACACACACACTATGTAGTTGCAGTGGAGCAGTCTGGTCACATGGCAGTGTTTGGAGCCTTGGAAGAAGTGACTGGCCAGCATCTGAAAACTTGCAATGATGAGAAAGCACCAATGAAACCTTTGGCCACACTCTGATGGAGACATAAAGTACAATTTATCTCAAGAAATGAAATGATGCCTTTTAAATAATTTAAAATGTAATACCAGTTAATTAAATTTGTGATGAAACAGAAGTTGCAACCATGTTTTTGGCACACAAAAAATCTCAATCCATCGAACAACACAGGGAAGCATTGATGTTGACTGTTCATTAGTTGCAAGGATTTGTAACAGAACATGCTCATTTCATATTATAAGCCTACCTCAGAAATAATTAAATATCAAAATATGCCTGCCTGTTGTTGATAAATACCAGTGGTGACGTTTTACAAATTGATTGATCAATTGTCCCAATGTTTACTAAGCCATGGTCTCTAGTGATGGGTCATTCTTGAACGATTCGTTCATTTTGAACGAATCTTTAATGTGACTCGAGAAGAACGAGTAGTCTCGGGGAGTGATTCGTTCAGTCGCGCATGCGCAACATCCTATAGGTTCTGTACTGGAATTAGTCAAGTAGTTCACCTGTTTCGAGTCTTTGGGTTTTTCGAGTCGTTCTAGAGTCTTCGGGTTTGAGTCGTTCGTTCATCACGTGACAGCCCTATAAGCTTAACCAATGCAGTCTGAGCCGGAAAGAGAATTGATTGATCGATCTCGAGTCTTCGGGTTTTCGAGTCGATCGTTCATCACGTGACAGACCCATAAGCTTAACCTATGCAGTCTGAGCCGGAAAGAGACTTAATAATAATAACCAACTCTTTATTACCTTTGTTACAACATTCAGTGTTATGGAAAAGAACCATCATGACAGAAATTCACACATTTATAAACTGTAAGAAGTAAAAAGCTACAATTTGAGACCAGAAACGCATCACATAACTGTA
>NW_015665923.1:1567-1729 GCF_001515625.1 Sinocyclocheilus rhinocerous | reverse complement strand
TACATTACCCGTTCCGTAAGCCTCAATGGCTTATAAAAGAGAGAGACCACGTGATCTCTTCATATCTTTTAACGTCACGGAATATCATACAAATCATACAACATGCCAAAATTAAACCTAAAATTCATTATAGTAACACAGCTTTTGACATTATGGATTAAA
>NW_015665923.1:446-1397 GCF_001515625.1 Sinocyclocheilus rhinocerous | reverse complement strand
ATTTTTCTTTGGACACATGACTTATAAAACACTTCTAAATATCCACTCAAAAACATCGGATATGCTGTATGTTTTTGTTGATAAATTTAGTCTAAAAAATAACATTTATTTAGTGGCACTTACCTGACTTTTTCTCCCGCGAAGTCACTCAGGCTCGTGCATGTGCAGAATGATCTCAGTGTTGGCTGGATTAGTTTTTATTAGTTTAGTCAACATTAGCATAGCTAATTGTTGACTGGATTTGAAAATAACTGTTCATTCAATGTTTTTCAAATATATTTGTGTAGACTTAATATAATATGTCCTCTCAACTAAGCCCAAGCAATAAAATTAGCTCAACATAAATATTTTTGCCCTTCCACCATTTTGTTAATTGGATTTTTTTACAGTGCACCTAAAGTTATATTGCATATCTCATGATTAAAATAATTTAATTATAAGTGCATAACTAATTAAAAATATTGGTCACTTTATTTTAAGATCCAGTTCTCGCTATTAACAAACTATTAACTATGACTTTACCTCAATAAACTACTAATTTGCTGCTTATTAATAGTTAGTAAGATAGTTGTTAAGTTTAGGTAATGGGTAGGATTAGGGATGTAGAATATGGTCATGCAGAATATGTGCTTTATAAGTACTAATAAGCAGCCAATATGTTAATAATATGCAAGCTAAGCAATTAGTTAATTGGTCCCTATACTAAAGTGTTACCAAGATATTATTGAAACTATAAACGGGTATATAAAAAAACAAAACAAAAAAAAAACTGGATTCCAGTGTAATTGGGTAACTTGGTTAACTAATAGGAAACACTATTAACTAGTTGCTTATTAACATTAGTATAGTATACTGACTGTTTATTAATACTTATAAACCACATATTAATGCCTTTTTCTGAATGACCTGGAAAAAATGTTTGTGTATATATATATATATATATATATATAT
>NW_015665923.1:0-399 GCF_001515625.1 Sinocyclocheilus rhinocerous | reverse complement strand
TATATACAGTATAGGTTGTTGACGTGACATGGCATTTTCACTGTCCCACAGGATAAAAATGAATATAATTAATATTGTTGTTATTTAAAATGCTGTAAATCGTTAAACATTTCTTCGTCCTACAAGGAACTGTTGTTAAAAAAGTTGCAGTGCTATTCGATTTTTTTAATTTTTGAGCCAAATGTCAAAATTGTCCTATGGTGTGACTGTCCCAAGTATGGTTCAGTAAATTACAACTTTTATAAATTAAAAATAAAAGCATAAAAATTTTAATAAATACGCCCGGCATAATTGTACAAGTGCCTATTTTAGTAAATGGCAATCATTTTTTTCAACTATATATTTCTGAAAGTATAGGAACTTAATACATTTTGTCTCTGAAAACCATGTCCTATGGTG
>NW_015665922.1:731-1085 GCF_001515625.1 Sinocyclocheilus rhinocerous | reverse complement strand
ACAGATAAGAAAAGTACAGATAACACTTAAAAAGTACTTGAGTGCTTTTTCCTCCTCTGGTGTTCTGGGACAAGAGCCCATAAAATATACAGACTATTTTTTAATTGGTGTATATAAATGTTTGTATTTACCTTTGAGAACTTGTTATTTCTGGCCATTTCTTTGATTGTTTCAATGAGATCATGGGCATAAAGCTGCAGGAAAAGGACTGAATTAGATCACCACAATATAAGCGCTTCAATACTGTACAATGTTTTATTCAAAGTCCCCCAGTAGTGAAAATCAAGTGTTTTATGTTGTTTATTTGTCTATGTGGTGTTTTTAATATGCTTTTAGACAAACCATGTGTCTATT
>NW_015665922.1:0-704 GCF_001515625.1 Sinocyclocheilus rhinocerous | reverse complement strand
CTGTAGTGAAAATCAAGTTTTTTATGTTGTTTATTTGTCTATGTGGTGTTTTTAATATGCTTTTAGACAAACCATGTGCCAATCTATTAATCAACACCCTTGCTGGGTATTTTCTCCTTAAAACTGTAGTTTCCCAATGGCAGTCCCGGAAATGCAGTTTGAAACAGCCCTCGGTTTGCTACGTCACAATCCAATAATCCAAAATATACCAATACCAGCACAAAACCAAATTAAATCAGAGCAAAAAACCCATGAAGCTGTGGTTTAATGTGAATTTAGAACCGCTAACTTGCATTATACCCCGTGTCAACAGTGTAAAAGTAGCCCGGAGTCAGACGCACCTCTCCCGCAGCTACGTCTGCACTTCACACGCGTTGCTCGCGGGAGCGAATTAACAATCACAAACAGCTGCATTCCAGTCTTCAAAGCATTTTAGGACACAACATCGTCAAGTAAGTAACTTTAACGAATGTTACAGTATTCACTGTAGTTGTCCGCTAGTAAAAACATAGTTTTATCAGTCATTATCCGTGTATGCCATTGTTTTGCGGTTACTAGAGTTCAGTGGATCAGGAGGCCAGTGTTGCCGACTTCTTTCAATGGAAAGTAGCTAAAGCCAGCTTGAAAAGTTGCTAAATGTCGCTAGATGATGTCATGCTCTAATTAGCATATTCATGACGTCATTGCGCCGTATTGCCTTTTAC
>NW_015665921.1:0-2392 GCF_001515625.1 Sinocyclocheilus rhinocerous | reverse complement strand
TAAAGCGCGGTTAATCGCGAAACCGGTTAATCGCTGCATCCCTATCAGCGACTAGTCGACTTTGACTTGACTTTCATCACATTAAAGATAAAAAACATCACAAAAAAAATCAGAAGTCATTCAACCCCTAGAAACAAAGCAATAGCAGTTTTACATTTCTGTCAGCCATACATTAGAAACATGGATGCATACAATTTCTGTTTTTGACCAAAGTACTATTAGCTTTTTAAGACGTATTATAAGGGTTATGCGCAGCAGACTTCCGTATTCTGAAAAACGTGTCACTTCACTTCTGGTTCGGGTCTTTTGCACGTGGAGCTGTTTTACTCAAGATGTCTCCAAAGGAGATACCAAAGATGATCACAACTGATGTCAATCACATTTGCAGATTGATATCTAAAAGTTTTTTTTTTTCTTCTCTCACTAACAACAATGAAAGCAACCAGTTAGCTGATTTCCTTAAAAGTGCAAAGATGTTGTGTTTATTCTAATTAGGAGTCATAGTGAAGACGTACCATAATTTACATGACCATGCCAAACTTGACTCTTGATTCTTGGCTGTCATCATGTTTTACATGTAATTCAGTCGTTTAATGTAGCTTTGCTGTTGAGAGAGTTCAAACTCCCCCTTTTTTCCCCTTTGGCATTAATCGCTTCAAAGCTGAAAATTTTAAAGCCTTTGTCTCTTCTGCATGGAACCAGCAGATTTTTCAAAGAATAACTTTCAGCTTTCCAAATCGATTTTTGTAATCCCATAGCTGAAAATGAACCTAAAAGCTGACTGTCAGTTTTGGAGAAACTCATTATCGGTTCTTGTCTTTGTCAATAAGCCTCATGTGGATGTTAAACTGTTGTTGCATCTTCAAACACATGGAATCTTCCACGTTTGTTTTACCATTTTACATCAGGCATTTATGTTTGGTGTCTTTACTTCTGTGCCACAGAGTCAGAGTGGTCTGGTTACAGACCACATTTCGAGGCTTTTTAATTTTGATCATGATGTCTGCATGGGGTTCTCCTCTCTGAAGCAGAGATGCAATGATGACATAATGTTGCACAGCTTGCCTTTGTGAATGTCTTATGACTGCACAAGTAAAGATGCACTATTTGGCTGTGCTGTAATATATTTGGTAGCAGTTGTTGTGGCACAAGCTAAATAAACTGCCAACGCCATAAGCCGGGCTCACACTGATTTTTTAAAAAGTCCTTTAGGATTGTACTTGTCAGACTGTACGAACATGATGATCATGTCACACTGTGGGATCTCAGTTGTTATTAATGTCAGACTGTACGACAGTCAAGACGCGTTAAAAACGGGTTCGCGCAAGAAAATTTGTCCGGAGTTTTACATTATCAACCCATACACATTCAGTGAATGCGAGCTGCATTGCACGCGGGGCTGTAATGTTGGCTATCATTAAAAGTATATGAATGGCGGCAATACTGGCATATTTAAGAAGAATAGTGTAAGCAGCTCTACACACCCACATGTAAACAGCGGCGCAACCGGTGCTTATCATAGCAAAGGCAACGTATCAGATGAATTCCGTGAGCGGAGGACGAGAGCGCCGGAGTTTATGCGGTTAGAAGAAATCTCTAGCATTAATTCTGATCATGGCTTGTCCTGAAAAACGAAGACAGTTTGATGTTCGTCGTAGGAGAAGTCAGGACTGTGCGCCAAATCTTCTGACACTGCCAGAATTACGTCGGAGGTAAAATTTGATCGCAACGGCCATTAATCGGCTGTCGGTGAACATGTCAAACCAGCGATCAAAGACTACAGATTTTAGCCTAGGATTATAGGAATCTTTTAGGATTTTCAAAATTTGTCTCAAGACGGCCAAAATCGCACAGTGTGAGCCGGGCTATACTGATGCTTTGATTTCAGTTTATTTATTGTCATACATGTTCCTTGTGCAAAACACTCATTAGTTTAGTTTCCACTTGAACAATCTTAAAGGGGTCATATGACATTGCTAAAAAAGAACATTATTTTTTATATTTTGTGTATTTGGTGTAATGAAATGTGTTTATGCGGTTTAAGGTAAAAAAAAAACACATTATTTTCCACATACTGTACATTATTGTTTCTCCTCTATGCCCCGCCTTTCTGAAACGCGTCGATTTTTACAAAGCTCATCAGTCTGAAAAGCGAGGTGTGCTCTGATTGGCCAGCTATCCAGTGCGTTGTGATTGGCCGAATACCTCAAGCGTGTGGCGGAAATGTTACGCCCCTTACCATACTGTGATGCTGTGTCCCGGCGCGACGAGACAAAACCAACAAAACCCATTAAAAACGAAGCATTTGTAGCATCCAGTGGGGACATAATTACTGATTATAAGTCATTATAATTACTGATTATAATGACTTATACTGTCTTTTTATGCGTTG
>NW_015665920.1:0-371 GCF_001515625.1 Sinocyclocheilus rhinocerous | reverse complement strand
CCCCCGGGGTTCTCGGCACCCGTCCTCACCCCAGAAACCGCGCTAGCGCGCTTCTCTGAGTCTCCTTCGCCTCCGCTGGTCCCGTCCAGCTCTCTTTCGTCACCTCCGCTGGTCCTGTCCAGCCCTCAAGTGCCAAGGCCACGGAGGATCCGCCATGGCCTCCCGAGGCCCCTGATCCGCCATGGCAACCTGACTCCCCTGTTGCGCCATGGCCTCCCGAGTCCCCGGCTCCGCCATGGCAACCGGAGCCACCTGTTCCGCCATGGCCTCCCGAGTCCCCGGCTCCGCCATGGCAACCTGAGCCCCCTGTTCCACCATGGCCTCCCGAGCCCCCTGATCCGCCATGGCAACCTGAGCCCCCTGTTCCGCCA
>NW_015665919.1:496-905 GCF_001515625.1 Sinocyclocheilus rhinocerous | reverse complement strand
TTTACTCAGACGCTCTGAACTGAACTGCTTCCGCATCAATGACAGGGATAGCTCACTTGCTCTGCTATTTGCTAGAACACTTTGAATAGGAACATGACGTCATTTTGGTCTAGAATTGAAGTAATACATGTCTGCCATCTAGTGGTAGGGAATACAAATGAGATATTACACCATATTAGGATCTACAGCCTATTTCATGAAGTATGACACAGCCATATCAATCCACAGCCATATCACCCTGCAGCCCAGGACTGGTTGCCCACTGAAGCCAAGCAGGGTTGAGCCTGGTCAGTACCTGGATGGGAGACCTCCTGGGAAAACGAGGTTGCTGTTGGAAGAGGTGTTAGTGAGGCCAGCAGGGGGTGCTCACCCTGTGGTCTGTGTGGGTCCTAACGCCCCAGTATAGTGA
>NW_015665919.1:0-255 GCF_001515625.1 Sinocyclocheilus rhinocerous | reverse complement strand
TTACTTATTAGATATTTGATAATTACTAAAAAAATATATCCTCATTGAGAACTACTTGTTAATAAAGAATAGCCAATTAATTACTAATATTTTTCAGAACTGATTACCGCACACTGTCATAGACCTAGGGTTTTATTCTCCACAATAAATTCAGTAATTAATCTGAATTCCCAGTTTTCTAGGGAGCCGTCAGCAGGGCTCTGTGAGAAGTTTTTGACATTTTTTGTTGACAAAGTGAGAGCCATTCGCTTATCT
>NW_015665918.1:3857-4623 GCF_001515625.1 Sinocyclocheilus rhinocerous | reverse complement strand
TGTCAACAGAATACCCAATCGCAGAGCTGCCAGACAACCAGACTTTATTGACAAAAGACCAAGAGCTACAGACTCTGACTGACCGTGGAACTCAGGATGAGCAGAAAAAACCAGAGCTTGAGTAATGACAGCCCGGGATCCAGGACAGGAGGACAGAGACCGCCAGTCACAGAGAGAGCTCGCAGTGGAGCAGACTCTGGCATAGGACTAAACCGGAAACAAGAAACAAAAGTCAGTAAAACAGTCTCCTCAAAAATAGAGCTGATTCTGCATCGATGGAAATATAAAAAATGTCCACATTTGAAAGTCTGAATGACATCTTATATAGTAAAGCTAAAAAATATATTTTTCCCCCTAACATATTCAATAAAAAAAAGTTAATGTAATTATTTTTCATTAGCAGTAGTAGCACAAAATACAATGTTAATTTTTTTAAATTGTGATTTTAACTAATATTCTGGTATCTGGTATTTAAACTTGAAGTGCTGTAAAAAAAAATTGGAAAAAAAATATTATTTTAAGGTACTTTATGATATGTTGCCATACGGTAACAGCATACAATAGTGGATATAACTTAGAATAAGTGTAAGTTTAATTATAGTTAATATTTTTCCTCAGAAATGTTGTTTGTTGTTTGATTCAATTGGTGCTATTATAAGCTCTAACACAGTACTTACTTATAATTGACGCCTTATACATACTTTCCAACAACTTGTGCTTTTATTTATTCCATTATTTTTTGCTGAATAATGATTTATAATTTTTT
>NW_015665918.1:3341-3689 GCF_001515625.1 Sinocyclocheilus rhinocerous | reverse complement strand
TGTTGTTTGTGTTGATTCAATTGGTGCTATTATAAGCTTTAACACAATACTTACTTATAATTGACACCTTATACATACTTTCCAACAACTTGTGCTTTTATTTATTCCATTCTTTTTTGCTGAATAATGATTTATATTTTTCATGAATATTATTTAAATTGCAAATGTATAAAGTTAAAACAAATATATTACTGTATATCATGTAGCATAAAACATTGACATAAATCCAAAAACATTGCAGTTCATGAAAATTCAGCATTACGCAATCTTATGAAAGGAAGACTATGAACATGAACATGTTACACCAAATACACAAAATAATGATCTTTAAAAAAGCATCATATGACC
>NW_015665918.1:0-2628 GCF_001515625.1 Sinocyclocheilus rhinocerous | reverse complement strand
AAATTAAGCGTTAGCGTTAGTTCTGGCAGGTCACGTGAGTCAAGCTTGCATCAGCTGATTCTCAGCTGATCACATCTACCTATAGGAATACGACACCTATCGCGGCATTCCTATATAAGCTCTATTCAGTATTATTCAGCAGCTTTTCAGCTTGCTCCGGAGCAAATTAAGCATCGCTGCTCGCAAATCAAACTGTTGCAGCGTGTTTCAGAACATCTGGAATCCACATCTAAGATAAGTGAATGCTGTTTTAATCTATATCGATGTGTATATTACCTGGTCTGCTAATTGAAAGAGGAAAAAAAATTGGTGGGTTTTTGTTAAATGTGAGCCAAAATCATCACAATTAAAAGAACCAAAGACTTAAACTACTTCAGCATTGAATTTATTTAATACACGAGTTTCACAATTTGAGTTGAATTACTGAAATAAATTAACTTTTCCACGACATTCTAATTTATTGAGATGCACCTGTACATTTGAACGATTTACCAAAAACTAATTTCATAAAAACTTTTTTGAGAGGTGAATGTGTCATCATAACAGTGATGTTTCCGATTTTTTGTGTGGAAGTGACACGGACTGGTCCTTGTTTGTCTGTGCAGTCTGTCAGAAATCTTCCCAAAAAACTGCATGTCATGTGACTTAACCAAAGCACATCATTGGCTAAACTAAGGTCTTCTCTTTCCAACAAACAACTACCGACAAGAGACCGCAGTCTGTCAGAAATCTCCCCAAAAAACTGCATGTCATGTGACTTAATCAAAGCACATCATTGGCTAAACTAAGGTCTTCACTTTCCAACAAAAAAAACGAGAATGTTCTCTTAAAGAGACCAGGAAGGAAATGAATACAAAGAGTATGTTGCCATATGGCTACACCATGCGGTAGAGGGTTAAATACCAAATATATTTGAAATATTTTTAAAGTGGTTTATACAGATTTTTTTTTAAGTGTGATGAATATCATTACAGCCAGAGGAATAAATACAGTATATACTCTGTAAAAAATATTTTTTAATGTACTTTTTAGTTTTTATATGACTATTTCTCCAGCAAATATAACTAAAACTTGTTAAACATTCACAAAATAACTACTTTGTAGTATATTAAGTACAGATTATGAAAACAAATATACTATATATATATTTGGCAAAATAATTAATTAATTAAATCAATTAAAAAATGTATTAACTTTAGACCACGTATTGTTTGTATGTTTAATTGAAATATACAAAATTTAAAATATAAGTTCAAAATGTAGTTATCACTGTTATTTTAAAGAAATTGAAATACAGCCCCCTGATTGAGAAAATGAAAGAAATACTTAAAGATTATTTAAAAAGGTAATGTTCTTCAAACTTTCTGTTCACAACAGCATCCTGAAAAAAAAAATTATTCCATATTGTAGATTCCAATCATGTGACACTGAAGACTAGAGTAATGTTGAACAAAAACTATTTTAAAATATATTAATACAGAAAAGTTATAAAAAACCTATATAGTAAAATATAAAAAAATGTAAATTGTATATTTGATTAAATAAATGTAGCTGTGGTGAACATAAGAATCTTCTTTCAAAAACATGATCAAAGATTACTGATCTCGAATATAATTTTTTTTAATTTAACAACATATAATTTTATAAGATGAACCTGGTAATCCCAGGAGAGTACCTAGACAAGTTTTTGTATATTTAAATGCTGACATTAAACACTATCGTAACTGTTTAGGCTAACGTTAGCTAGCTAGTGATGCTATCTTGTAAACAACATTATAGTGGTATTCTGGATAATCGATAACTTACCTTCCTAGTCCTTTCCTTGCTACATTTTTTAAACACTTATGATATTTTAAAGCCTTTATTATTTCTCAACTCAGGTGTGCAGTGAAATCAGGGCTGGCGCGTCGCCCTCTCACCCAAGATTAGTGTGAAAATTCACTACTGAGTAAGCTATGATGAAATAATTTTTTAATGTTTAATAGAGGGCTAGATGATTGTAGTTAGTTAATTATTTCACTGTATTGTTATTGTTTGTTGCTGTTCAAGTTGTTCTAACTTAAAATGATGCATCTGTTAAATGGGTCGAAATGAATGTGTTATGTCAGGGAATCAGTCGCAATGACCTTGTGTTTCATTGTAAAGCAGACACAATTAAGTATTTCTGGTGGATGTGGTGGTATCACTTGTCTATATTTATGGTAAAACTGCTGCCTAAGACATATGTTTCTTGAATGTCAGATTTTTTAATTTGGTGGCTATGCGATTTTGTTTTATTCAATACTCTGCCATCTGTATTTTCTAGATAGCTTTTAGTAGGGTCATTCACTCAGAACACATTTTTTCATTCCACTGCATTTCAACGTAAATGCGCTACTCCACGTCTTGAATGCCGCGCTCGTCTCAGGTCTTTATTAGCAGCTTCTCGTGCATAATACATCATTCTAAAACACGGCGCTCAAGTTAAAAAAAATTCAGCTTCTAAAACATGTCTCTAGACCTTGTACTTAACTTAAAAAATAAAATAAAAATAAACTTCCACTGACCGCGACCAAACACTACCTGTGTGAACCCTGTATTCTAAAGGCCCTTTCACACGGTACACGGCAGTCGCGAGTGTCTAGTTCA
>NW_015665917.1:1226-1357 GCF_001515625.1 Sinocyclocheilus rhinocerous | reverse complement strand
TTCAGGGCCTGAATTTAATTTTTGAAAATGGGGGAAATTCCCCTCGTAGGTGACTCTTGTGAGAGGGGAAGAAGCACGGACTGTGCTTTCACACAGGAGTCCGCTACTGATCCGTGGCTGTTTACCACAAA
>NW_015665917.1:0-190 GCF_001515625.1 Sinocyclocheilus rhinocerous | reverse complement strand
CGATGATTCACTCACGCTGTTTGTGAAATTATGTCTCACACAAGGTTTTCAAATTACTTTATAAATTATTTAATGAAGAAATATGAAGGTGAGTACCTCACCTTCAGCATTATAATTATTTCACCCGCACCAAACAGACTGAGAGGGTGCTGCTGCATGTCGTGCCAAACCTCTCACGGCAGCGTCATCA
>NW_015665916.1:397-525 GCF_001515625.1 Sinocyclocheilus rhinocerous | reverse complement strand
TGATAATTTGTTACAATTTTAACATAAATGCACATTGTTCTAGAACCGTGGTTCCCAACCTTTTTTTATTCGCGGCACCCTTTGGAAATTTTAACAAATTTGTGGCACCCTACAAAATTAATTTTGTC
>NW_015665916.1:0-225 GCF_001515625.1 Sinocyclocheilus rhinocerous | reverse complement strand
AATCAATCAGTAGGCTAATTTCTAATGAAGAGACCAATTTATATGACAGATTTTAATGTAGGCTTTTATACATATGTAAACATTATTTAATTACCTTAATAACTAGCTATCTCACAAATTTTTGCTCACTCAGTGTTTTTTTTATTTTACAGTGGGGTAATTTTGTTACCCCACTGTAAAAATAGCACGAGATAGCTTGATTTCAAACTTTGAATTGAATAAAAA
>NW_015665915.1:0-528 GCF_001515625.1 Sinocyclocheilus rhinocerous | reverse complement strand
GGGGCAGACACCGCATCCGGATCCGGGATAGCTCTGCTAGCAGCTATGTTGTTGGTTGGGACTTGCAGTTTTGGACTGTTTTGAAAGCAATAATACCACGTGGAAAAGCTAATGCATCTGCGGCTCGGAGAATATCGATCTATGATAATCATATTACAAGTTGTATATGATGAAGAATGTTCAGCGGCGCCATGGAGAGGAATGAACGCGCGTCTGGTGAGGCTTTATCAGCGTGTTTTCTCCGTTTGGGATCTTTGAATCTTTATTTTGAAACGTGATAGCACAGCTAGCAATCTGAATCTTTTGTTTGAAACGTGATAGCACAGCTAGCAATCTGATAAACTGTTTATTGACAGAAAAGGACAATACATGATGCATTTCAGTAAATATACAGTAAATATACATGGATTATTACAGTGCTGTGTGAATGATCATTTATTTGTTTGTTTCACGCTCTGAAGGTCATAGCATCCGTGGCTATCTGATTAGCTCAGCTCTGGTCCAGGGATGCAAAGATGTTGGCAGGAA
>NW_015665914.1:734-909 GCF_001515625.1 Sinocyclocheilus rhinocerous | reverse complement strand
TTAGCCCACCCGGCGAAATCGAGGCAATCTGTGGTCTAATTTTAAACGGCTTGGCTATCCCTATACCAGTAACCAGACCAGCAATGAGCATAGCCAAAATAGCCTTAAAATTGTTCACATGTAATTTTCGCCCACGCAGCTTCTTATCAAATGCAAGTAAACTTTTGAATCATTT
>NW_015665914.1:0-201 GCF_001515625.1 Sinocyclocheilus rhinocerous | reverse complement strand
TTTATTTAGGAACCGTAACATTTTAGTGAAGGGAGCAGATCGTAGTTGATAGTGATCCGTGACTATGCCCACGGTTCAGCACGCATGTGTTCAGAGGATTAATTGCAAAATTTTATAGAGTAAAAGTTTTATCATTTGTATGTATTTACAAACTCAAATCGATTTTAAAACCGTGCAAGAAGAGGCGAAAGAGCAAACAAC
>NW_015665913.1:0-1103 GCF_001515625.1 Sinocyclocheilus rhinocerous | reverse complement strand
ACATGAATAATTGAGTAGCCAATGACAGACAAAGCAGAATCCCAGGAAAAGGTATTCATCTGAAAGTTAAAATTATTCTATGACTTAAAGGCATATGAAATATTAACATATTTAAATGCCCATATTTGAATTGAATATATATCATAATAGCAACACTATTAATGCAAACTGAATGATTTGCACTGAATGAAAATGCACTGAACGTGAATGGTTGTAATTCATGAATGCTTTGGAATACAGACCTAAAGTGTGTCTCTTTTTAAAGAAGACACTCAGCAGATTATTGCTGATGTAAAAGCATTTCATAAAAAGAAAGTGTTAAAAAGTTCTAGACATTTAGGTTTACTGATCGAGTCGCCATGCCAGATAATGAAGATCCAGCACCGGACGCCAGATCCTGTCAGACAATATCTGTTTTGTCTGATATCTCAACAGCTAGTCAGCAGGGTTGTCAATACCCAAAACCCATTAACATCAAGTCTTGTCTGGTACCTAAAACTAATAACAGTCTTCTATCAGCCAAGAACATGACTGAGTAAAGCCAGAGAAGAGCAGAAGCAGGAGATGAAGTGATGATAAAAAGGTTTATTCAGTAATTTTAGTTGCGTATGTTTCAATGCTTAGACTTCGTCTGGCCAGCACAAATCTAACAAGTAGTGTTAATACCAAACTGATTCACAAAAACTTCCCATAAACCTTGAATTATCATAAACATTCCTTCGTTTCTCTTATTCATATAGACAAAACAGTTCATGAAACTCACAATCATAAGGTTAAACAATAATGAAAATGCATAAGCAAGGAAAATTAATAAGAAATATAAAAACATTAAAAAAAAATTAATAAATGATAAAATAATTAAAGGGGTCATGACATGGATTTTTTAAATTATTTTAATATGTTCCTTGAGGTTTACTTATAATGTTAATAAAAGTTTTTTTGAAAAAAAAAACAAATCAATATGTGGGAAAATGATTATTTTCAACCCTCATTCTGAACCTCTCTCTTAAATGACCTGTTTTAGGGGGGTGGATTCTTTCAGGCTTCTCAGTAATCCGCTACTGTTATGATTAGCTAACGTCATTGCATAGGAAACAGTATCA
>NW_015665912.1:0-492 GCF_001515625.1 Sinocyclocheilus rhinocerous | reverse complement strand
ACGTATTCTGTATTTTTAAGGGTTCCAGGAACAAGCTAGATGATTGTATCTTGCATCTTAACAATTTGGTGGATTCGATTAAATTTAATGTAGAAGTGGATACCGTTTCTGTATCTTTTCTTGATACTAGAGTTTCTTTAAAATCAGGGTCCTTGATCTCCACACTATATACAAAGCCTACTGATAAAAACAGCCGTTTGCACGCTACAAGTGCTCATACAACCTATTTGAAGAAGGCATTGCCTTATACGCAATTTCTCAGTTTAAAACGAATTTGCACGGAGAATTCTGAGTTTGAGAAACAGATTGTGGGAATGTATAAACAGTTTACCCTTAGGGGTTATCCTAATAAGTGATTGGATGATGCACTGGAGAGGATTCGAGGGTCTTCAGGAGAAGTAAATGTGCAACATGAAACCTTATCTGATGCACGGGTTTGTAATAAAATAAAATCTAATGCATTCTCGGTTATCTGTTCTACAACATATTCAA
>NW_015665911.1:0-503 GCF_001515625.1 Sinocyclocheilus rhinocerous | reverse complement strand
CCATCTAAACTTTTCTAACGACAGTAAGTTCCCCTCAGACATGCACTCCTATAAACTCCTACACTTAATTGAATTGCGATTTGTTTGGCATCTCAACCGATTTGAATCGTCACATATTTGAATCGATTTTCGACGGTAAAGGTGTTTGGTCTACACACGCGTCAGTTCACTCTTGAGTTTGCTATTGTGAATACCTCCTCATACTGTTTGTCTGAGGCAATGGATTACAAGTAATAATGTTGTAAATAACATTCAGTTTCATAGTGATTGTTTTGCTTCATCAGACCTTAAAATATTGTAAGAAGTAGGGATGTAACGATTAACCGGGAGCCGGTTGAAAATCGATTTAAATATGTGACTATTCAAATCGATTGAGATGCTAAACAAATCGCGATTCAATTAGGGGTAGGAGTTTGTATGAATGTATGTCTGAGGGGAACTTACTACTTACGTCCTTCGATGGTATTTTTTATTTTCCTCTTGCCTCTGTATAAAGCATATTA
>NW_015665910.1:0-1174 GCF_001515625.1 Sinocyclocheilus rhinocerous | reverse complement strand
GGTGCATATATTTAGCAAAATGCTCCTCTCTACAGTTTATTTTTCAATCTGACTAATGAGTTTATGGTCACCAGATATGTTTTTTTTTTCTGAGGTAAATGTGACGTTACCCAAGCCGTTATATTGACGTCTTTGCGTGGCTGATTGAGCGATTACATGAGACAGGATATGGATCGTAAAGTTGTACTCTTTCTTTCAACTTACCTTCGGATGTTTAGTCATGTTTATTTTGTGCTGAAACTGGTATTAATGTTGAGGAGATTATCAGTTCACGTGCGCCTCGCGCTGCCGCATCTGTTGATCGAGGCGCTACAGCGATGTCACTCCACATTAAACAGCGCCAAAACGGCATTTATTGTTTGAATACTGCAATGCAATGAACATAATTTGAAATCTGAGACTTTGTTTCATATTAAAAGTACCAAAGCACAATGCTTATTGCGATTTATTGGATGGGAGATGCCCTTCAATATTCTATCCATTAACTGAAAACAGGCTAGACTAATTGATTCTTGGGATTTAACGTCACCATGAAATCAAAATTGAAAATTCTTATTTTTTAAAGGAATACTGTAGTGTTTATCATAAAGAATTTATCCGTGCACGTCATAATTTTTTAAAAATCCATGTGCCCTCATAATCTTTAATCAAAAACGTTAACCTCTCCTCCCCCTCAAAACGACTCATCTTCTCTTCCGGTCACAAGCTATGGCCCAAGGGCAGAGCTAGTGACGTGAGGGGTAAACGCTGAGATAAACAACAGGGGGAAAAACTGAAGCTGATGCTTCACTTTATAGAAATCAATGCATTGACCAGTGCTGACGCAAGCCATGGGGGAGTACACTACCCTTAAAAATTGAAAGGATATTAGGATATTACCACATCATTACTCTTAGGACATCACAAACAATTTTTTTTATGAATATGACTTAACCTTGATGGAGGACGCGCTCAGTCATTCAGACAGTCTATCTCTATCTCTCTCTCGGGCGCGCTGTTAAGCATGTTTTGTGCCGTTGATCGTCCTCGTCGTCATCATCCTTAAAGGGGTCATAGGATGCTACATGCACTTTTACAAGTTGTTTGAACCAAAGAATCATATCAACTTGTGGAAAATGGGCATCCTATCACCCCTTTAATAAATAAAACATTTATTCATGCTTGGGTGTCGGCG
>NW_015665909.1:506-798 GCF_001515625.1 Sinocyclocheilus rhinocerous | reverse complement strand
GGCAATATTTCAGAAAAGGGTTTAGCGATTTATAATTATTGGGGGCACTAGCCCTCCACAATGTCTATGGTGGTTATTTTCGCCCTGATCAGACATGAAAATAGCCTATGTTGTGGCACTATCGTGCAGTCAGTAATGATATGACGTTAGCAAACTTTAGTGATTTTTTGCAAACATTTCTTTGAGTAACATAACCGTAAATATGAACATAACATAAAACATAACATAACATTTGATGAAAACAAATGATTACTTTTAGTTTAAAATCTTTATTAATGCCAAAAATGCTTAC
>NW_015665909.1:0-254 GCF_001515625.1 Sinocyclocheilus rhinocerous | reverse complement strand
AACGCGCGAAACGGAGGGGTAGGGGAAAGGGGAAGGGCTAAGGGGTAGAATTGGGATTGGGCCTTAGTCTTAAAAGGGGACCTATTATGCCCCTTTTTACAAGATGTAAAAAAAAAAAACATAGCTGGTCTCATGGTGCTCTATCGCATGCTATCACAAACTTTATAAGTCCCACTTGTGATTATGAGCTCGACAAGCGGTCGACTTTGCATTGCTTTCATATGCAATTTTTAACTACCACATTCCTATTCACG
>NW_015665908.1:0-913 GCF_001515625.1 Sinocyclocheilus rhinocerous | reverse complement strand
TCAGCCTTCGAGCGGTTGCAGGGAGCATCCATCTTCACCAAATTGAATTTGCGTAACGCTTATATCAGCCTTCGAGCGGTTGCAGGGAGCATCCATCTTCACCAAATTGGATTTGCGTAATGCTTATCATTTGGTCCGCATAAGGGAGGGGGATGAGTGGAAAACTGCGTTTAATACCCCCAGGGGGCACTTTGAATATCTGGTTATGCCCTTCGGGCTGTCCAACTCCCCCGCGATTTTCCAAGCACTCGTTAATGACGTGCTGAGAGACATGGTCGATCAATTCATATATGTCTACCTGGACGACATATTGATATTTTCTTCTTCTCTCCAGGAACATGTTCAGCACGTCAGGCGGGTGCTCCAGAGGCTGCTCGAGAATGGGCTTTTTGTCAAGGCGGAGAAATGCGCGTTCCATGCACAGTCAGTTCCATTTTTGGGATACATCGTCTCGTCCGAGGGAGTGCGCATGGATCCCGATAAGGTTAAGGCTGTGGTAGATTGGCCAACCCCAGATTCCCGTAAGGCCCTGCAGAGGTTTCTGGGGTTCGCCAATTTCTACCGGCGTTTTATTCGCAATTTCAGCCAACTAGCCACTCCTCTGACTGCCTTGACCTCCACCAGAGCTGCGTTCAGGTGGTCCAGTGCAGCTGAGACTGCATTTGCCAACCTCAAGAGCCGCTTTGTTTCAGCTCCCATTCTCATAGCCCCTGATCCCACACGTCAGTTTGTGGTGGAGGTCGATGCGTCAGAGGTGGGGGTAGGTGCGGTTCTTTCCCAGCGCTCTTCCTCGGACGACAAGATGCACCCTTGCGCATTTTTTTCTCATCGTTTGTCTTCCGCTGAACTTAATTACGACATTGGTAAAAGAGAGTTGCTGGCAGTCAAGTTAGCTTTGGAGGAATGGCGTCAT
>NW_015665907.1:0-490 GCF_001515625.1 Sinocyclocheilus rhinocerous | reverse complement strand
CCCTCCCTGGGCTTAACTGGGGATCCGGAGCCCTCCCTGGGCTTACTTGAGGATCTGGAGCCCTCCCTGGTCTCAACTGGGGATCTGGAGCCCTTCCTGGGCTCAACGGGGGATCAGGAGCCCTCCCTGGGCTTAACTGGGGAACTGTGAAGTGCTTACGAGGAGCTGGCACTGGAGGGTGCTCTGGAGGAGCAGGCACAGCAAGGCGCTTACGAGGAGCTGGCACTGGAGGCCTTCCGTCCGTTAACCCTGTTCCTAGAGGCCTACAGAGCGCCCACCCCCCTCCCCGTTGGATGTTATACGGCGCGGGATGCG
Source organism: Sinocyclocheilus rhinocerous (assembly GCF_001515625.1). NCBI lineage: Eukaryota > Metazoa > Chordata > Actinopteri > Cypriniformes > Cyprinidae > Sinocyclocheilus > Sinocyclocheilus rhinocerous. Next base: position 175 of record NW_015665907.1, on the reverse strand, counting down.
CCTTCCGGGAGGGGGGAGTCATGTCAGACTTTGTTCCGTGTTTTGTGTGTGTTTTGCTCCCCATGTGCCCTCCTTGCCCATATTTGGTTAGTTTCCTATTCCTGTCCTGATTATGTTACTTCTTTCCAGGTGTTGAATGAATGAATGATGCATTTATATAGCGCTTTATTGTGTA
>NW_015665906.1:26355-29199 GCF_001515625.1 Sinocyclocheilus rhinocerous | reverse complement strand
TGTGGCATGATCTTAAACAGTCCATTCATGCTCGAAAACCCTCCAGTGCAATTATTTCAAAACTGCATTTTGTATTTACTTGGTTTATCTTTGTGTAATATTAAAATTTGTTTGATGATCTGAATCATTTAAGTGTGACAAATATGCAAAAAATAAAAATAAAAAAACAGGAAGGGGGCAAAAACAAATTCACACCACTGTATGCTGATGGGAGAAACCTACAGAAGGGCAAACATCACTGTAACACTCCACCCATCTGGGCTTTATGACGGTGTGGCCAAAGTCAATCTTCTTTTATGAAAATACACTTGGAATTTTGCTTATAGACAACTGTGTGAATGTCCTTGAGTGGCCCAGCCAGAGCCTGGGCTTGAACCCAATCCAATATTTCTGGAGAAACCTGAAAATGTGCCCCATCCAAACTGACAGAGCTTGAGAAGTGAAGAGGCGAGGAGAAGAATGGCAGATTATTGCCAAATTATGATGATGATGATGATGATCAAAGCTTGTCACATCATACCCAAAAAGATTTAAGGCTGTAATTGGTGCCAAATGTGCTTCAACAAAGTACGGAGCAAAGGTTGTGAATAATTATTTATGTTTTTATTTATTTTTTTTTATAAATTTGCAAAGATTTCAAACAAACTTCAGACTTCTTTCACATTGTCATTATGGGGTATTGTTTGTAGAATTTTGAGGGAAATAATGAATTTAATCCATTTTGAAAAAAGGCTGTAACATAACAAAATGTGGAAAAAGTGAAGTGTTGTGAATACTTTCTGGAAGCACTTTACTGCATAATCAATCTTTTTTACATCGTGTATGCACTCTGTATGTTATGGATATAAAGGATTTGTGAGCTTGTATAACTTAGCACTAAACAAAACTTTACGTTTTGAGCAGTGAGTGGATTTTTACTTAAACCATTGCGTTCCTGAAATCAACAGATGTGACTGTGATTGGCTACATTGGTCAATGCTTCAAAAACATGTTGTAAACATAAACCTAATGACGCTCTCCAGAACACAGATATGCACTGGATAGTTTTTCACATCTGTTTTGCCAATGTGCTATTATAACTGCTTCAACTGAGTGTGCTCTTGCTTTTGTTTGAGGGTGCTTAGCAACCTCTAGCACCCCTGTAGAACTGAGCCTGCTCATGATCATTACTGACCATCTCAACACAAACAATAAATTAAATGCACACTGACGGATTCATTTATATTGTGATAATCTGGTTGTAAAATGTATCTGTATAAAATGAAATTGAATGTTTTTGTATAGAATCGTTCAAAGACAGCACGTGCAGGTATTCAGCTAATAAAGAACTTCATCAGTGGCAAACAATAGGATGAATTTGCAGATTTAGTTTCAATTGACTATCGTTTCCTGGCCACTTCATCCAATGACCTTTCTGTTCTCAATGTTCTTAAATTTTAAGTTACGAGTGAGAAACTGCAAACCATTTAAACTGATTCGCGAACCAATTCAGACTGCTTTGCCAACTTCTTTTATCCAGTCTTTGAACTGAATCGACTGAAAAGTGGACGGGGCATCGCTCATGGCCCAGAAAAAAGGGACAGCACATTTGGAAGAAAAAAATATTCAAGTAAATGTACCTCATCAAGTCAAGTCAAGTCACCTTTATTTATATAGCGCTATATACTATACATTGTGTCAAAGCAGCTTTACAGTGTTAAATAGGAAAATAGTGTCGATAATACTGGTGAACAATAGTAAACGGTCAGTATTTTCAGTTAAAGTCTGTTCATTGTTGAATTAGTGATGTCAGCATCCGGCTCAGTTTAGTTCTCTTCAAAAAGTGTCTGTGCAATCAGGTCGACAATATTGCCAGAAATTAAGTGTCCCCAACTATACAAGCCAAAGGCGACAGTGGCAAGCGATGCGATGCATCACGTTTTTTTTTTGTGCACGCTTATTCTTAAAGGGGTCCTATTATGCTCTTTTACAAAGTCTTGATTTTGTTTTGGGGGTGTACTAGAACATGCTCTCATGCTTGGTGGTTCGAAAAACACATAAATTTTCACATAATTTACATTATTAAAATACCTTTCTCCCCAGGCTGGCACAAACGGCTCGATTAGTTCCGGCTTTGATGAAGGTCTTGTACCCCCGCTCTGCATGTTTTGCACGTCTCTCTTTGTTAACACACCTGATTCAGATCAGCTCGTTAGAAGTGAGCTCCGTGCATGAACTGTGTTAAGATTGACATGGTCCCTACACAGTGTCCATTGCTCCCTACTCCCTGAGCAGGGGAAATCCGTTTACTTCACTTCGGAATATTCATTTACAGATTTGTGCTGCGCCGCGTATAGTCTCAGTAAACTACTAGTTTAGTAGTTTTATACTGCAAGTATACTCGTAAGTTTTCTTTAAGTGAACTTTACATCATACTTTAAGTATACAACCATGTCCCTATTTAAGAACGTGTATATATTTTGTTTTATGAATATCTGAACATACAAAACACCAAAAGAAAGAACAGGTTATCTGCTTGTAAACAAAAACATTTTATTCTAGCTTCATGCATTCTTGTTTATAAACATTTGAATGTGGGTAAGTTTCATAAATAAAAAATAAATAAATAACAATATTTGAAACAAAAAGCTGAAAAAAGACTATGAATTGGATTCCGTTCAAAAGCTAGACATTCATTATTACCTCTTCATGTGTCAACATTTTATTCCATAACGTTACACAATTTTGATGCTGTTTTATGTCTGATGATCATGTTAGATTATTTGTGAAAGCATCTGTTGTTTTTCGGTTTCTTCTTCGCTGTTTCCATGTTTTGGAAATTATGTTCAGAAGATGTGTAATAGT
>NW_015665906.1:25069-26183 GCF_001515625.1 Sinocyclocheilus rhinocerous | reverse complement strand
TAAATGTCATTTTAAGTATATTTCTGAGAAGTACATAAAGCACATTTCTGAGAAGTACACAAAAAAGTAGACAAAGTATACTTTCCTATTTTTAGTTTAAAATAAGTATACTAATAGCACACTTGAATAAACTTCTTTTTCGTAAGGGTAACCAGATTAACTTTGTTTCTGTTAGAGGTCTACAAAAGTTCTTATTGAGAATTAACTATTTTTCAGAGATTGGAAGGTTTGTGAATTGGTGTGAGGACAACCAGCTCTGAATGTCAATAAGACAAAGGAGATGGTGTTTGACCCTATAGGAGTTGGTGATCACAGGCCTGTGATCATCCACAATCAAACCATTATACAGGTCCCATCATATAAATATCTTGGTCTTTTTTGATAATTCACTGACATGAAATGTCCATGTAGATAATCTCTGTAGTAGGTTACAACAACGGTTGCACTTTATACATCGTCTGAGAATTTATGGTGTTGATCAAAAGTTTATGATAATCTTCTATCAGGCAGTTCTTGAGAGCTTAGTTAGATACAGCATCACAGTCTGGTTTGGTAATCTGTCTGTGCAGCTGAGAACTAAACTGTTCCGGATGATTCACTGCTTGGAAAATTATTGGTGCATGTTAAAGAACAGACATCATTGCAGACTATTTACGAACAGGCTACTTTAAGAGAAGCTAATAAGATTGTCTGTGATCCATCCCGTTTTGTATACAGAGTATGAGTTGTTGCCTTTTGGGAGGAGGTTTAGATTTCCTTGTTGCGGATTGAATAGATTTAAAAACTCATTTATTCCTGTGTCTATAAAGCTGTTAAATAGTGGCAGTATGGAGCTGTAATTAAGGCTTTTTTTCCCCTCCCTCTCTCTCTCTCTCTTTATATATAGTATTAGGTTTATTTATTTATTTATCTATTTGTTTATTTATTGCTGTGTTATTTCTGTTGTTATTGTTCTTTTTTATTGTTTGTGTTTGTTGATTACTGTGTGTTAATTGTGAGCTGACTGCAGCAGGGGTGATGGCCCAAGACAACTTTCCCCACATGTGGGACAATAAAGTTTACCTTACCTTACCTTACCTTACCTTACCTTAGTAAGAGATATTTCAACAGAAAT
>NW_015665906.1:13289-19078 GCF_001515625.1 Sinocyclocheilus rhinocerous | reverse complement strand
CTATTTTTCAGATTTTTCAGAGATTGGAAGGTTTGTGAATTGGTGTGAGGACAACCAGCTCTGAATGTCAAGGAGATGGTGGAGATGGTGTTTGACCCTATAGGAGTTGGTGATCACAGGCCTGTGATCATCCACAATCAAACCATTATACAGGTCCCATCATATAAATATCTTGGTCTTTTTTGATAATTCACTGACATGAAATGTCCATGTAGATAATCTCTGTAGTAGGTTACAACAACGGTTGCACTTTATACATCGTCTGAGAATTTATGGTGTTGATCAAAAGTTTATGATAATCTTCTATCAGGCAGTTCTTGAGAGCTTAGTTAGATACAGCATCACAGTCTGGTTTGGTAATCTGTCTGTGCAGCTGAGAACTAAACTGTTCCGGATGATTCACTGCTTGGAAAATTATTGGTGCATGTTAAAGAACAGACATCATTGCAGACTATTTACGAACAGGCTACTTTAAGAGAAGCTAATAAGATTGTCTGTGATCCATCCCGTTTTGTATACAGAGTATGAGTTGTTGCCTTTTGGGAGGAGGTTTAGATTTCCTTGTTGCGGATTGAATAGATTTAAAAACTCATTTATTCCTGTGTCTATAAAGCTGTTAAATAGTGGCAGTATGGAGCTGTAATTAAGGCTTTTTTTCCCCTCCCTCTCTCTCTCTCTCTTTATATATAGTATTAGGTTTATTTATTTATTTATCTATTTGTTTATTTATTGCTGTGTTATTTCTGTTGTTATTGTTCTTTTTTATTGTTTGTGTTTGTTGATTACTGTGTGTTAATTGTGAGCTGACTGCAGCAGGGGTGATGGCCCAAGACAACTTTCCCCACATGTGGGACAATAAAGTTTACCTTACCTTACCTTACCTTACCTTACCTTAGTAAGAGAGATTTCAACAGAAATAACAAAGCTACACGGAGCTACAAACGCAAACCACTCAGCAGCACGGCAGACAGGAACAGGAAGCGATCGAACAATCTCAGCACTCTCTCACACCCTCTCTCATGACTCAATTACTTTGTACTGTCGGATCCAATATAGAACAGCATCATATTTTAGTTTCAATCTTTCTGAAAATCCTGCTTCAAATTGTGCTTGTATATGAATCTGCGGTAAAATAAAGTGAACAAAGGACCAAGTTCTTACTGATGAGGTCTGGAACTTCATTAAAAATAAAATTAATCCACTCTGTCCTAATGATGAGATCAGAAAGAAGGCGATGCAAAGATTTTTTTTCCCACAACTTGTAACTGCACATCGTCTTGTTGTATTCGGAGCCATCTTTATCATTTGGTTTCTTTGTTGACCTGCATTCACCTCTCACTATTTACACTACATGCAGTGTTAAGTGACACTATTGCATCATAGAGTGGCACATTCAACAAGTTGTCATTTTGGCAGACTGGCTTCAATATAACCTGTTTTTAGACTAACGAGAAAGTTTAAAGTTCTGAAACTTACCGGATGTTTTATATATATATATATATATATATAGTACAATAACTTCTTATATGTGAAAATATCAAGGGAATTTTGGTTTCTCAATTCATGACAAGTGGGTAACTGAACTTGGTATGCTGTTCAGGATGTCATGTACTAAGGTAAAAAATTATACCAGTCATAGTAAATTTCAAAAAAAAAGCCACTAACAGGTTAGGTAAAAATATAGTTGTAAGTTGTTCCCTATCTTTTAACATACCTTCTGATGTTCATACATTTAGAAAAGATGATCGGTTCACTTGTAGTCCATGCTGCTGCTTGAACTGATCTCTCCCACCACAGAAAGAGTATCAAAACAACATTTAATGTTAGAATTTCATGATCAAATTAAAGACTTTAAAAGCTCAGACTCAAGCACAAAGCGTGTTGTGATTATTGGATGACAAGCTCTGCCCTACCCCTTGACAATAACTGTGGAACACACACTATTTATTCACTCATACACTTTACACTCCTCTCTTCTGTCTGTCCATCCATCCAGGGTCCCACGGGGTCATTTAGGGGCTTTGAGTTCTTTGTAGCAGGCTGTTCTCTCAGCCAATTAGTCATAGCAGGGAAGAATATCAACTCTAGCTGGAGGGGAGAGAGAAAGGCTAGTAATTGTCAATTTATATATTTTTATTCCTTATTTACTTGTTCTATTTTTATTTTTATTATCTGTGTTTTTTGTTCTGTCACTGTCATTCTGTGGAAGCTTCTGTCACGAAAACAAATTCCTCGTATGTGTAAACATACCTGGCAATAAAGCTCATTCTGATTCTGATTCTGATTCATTCTGATTCATTCTGATTCTGATTCAATTAATGTTTAGTGAGGTTTTTGTTTTTTGCATCAACTGAGCACAGCATAGACTAAAAGACTGGTTTTAATATTTAAGAATTGATTACAGCTGTAATAAAATCATTATTTACTAATTTTGGTGTTCAATTAAGGTGTTCACTGATATTTTAAATTTTCTCACACAATGTTTAATAATCAAGTATTTGCCCTTTGTGGTTTGTATTTCTCTCTCACACACACACACACAAACACTTTCACACATAAGAGAGTAATACTAGAAAATAATTGGAAGTGTTATCACTGATAAAACTTTTGTGATACTTTGTCAGTGGGTAGTGCTCCCGTTTTTTTTCCCTTAGAATATATAGGTAGGACATGTCATGCTTTTACCTAATTATTGTCATCTACATTTGTAGGAGATGCTAGGATGTACAGTCCAGGATTCTGTGCACAGTACTGCACATACACAGCCATGGACAATGAGTCCAAAAAAATTATCAGCATGGTCAACATAGACAAGCGAGAAACACAGAGGAATTCGGTTGTAATGGAGAAAGAGGCCTTCATTCGTACCTTTGAGACACTCTGTGAGGAGCTCAAGGTTACGGAGTTTTGCACCGATGCCCATGTTCAAATATCTGCCCTCTTCAGTGAGTATTGTATTTAGCTTTGTTTGTGGTTGATACACTAACCCAAAAACAAGCATGGAGTAACATCTGAAAATGTGTCAAGTAAAATGTATACATTCTATTTTTTCAATTTATCCAACAGACAAGGGGAAATACAAAGACAGTGGTGTACAACACACACTCGACGTCTGGCATGGAGCTAAAAGCTTGAGTAAAAAAATCCTTGCGGTAGGTCTATATGTACGTTTTATAATAAAACATTATATGTTTCATAACCTAAATAAAAATATATAAATTGACAATGAGTACAAGCTATGAAATTTTACACACAGCTTAATTTAATAATGAATTATGTGCAGGCAGGGCAGCAAAAGGACTGCAATATTTTATTATATTGGAACAAGGACATATGCAACCACTTTTGGTATTGCTGCAAGGTGGCAGACATCTATGATGATTTCTTTGTAAGTGTTGCCTAGACCTCAAAAGTATATAATTTCATCTTGTGAGTTTTTTGTGTATTGTACTTTAAACAAACTGTCGGTTCAGTGTTATTATAGAAATGTCACAGTAATTTTGTAACCGGTTCACTTTAGGACAAATGGGTTGGACTCCTGCACCATGTTTCAGGAGAACATGCATGGGCCCTGGGATCATGTGACCATGGTCCCTTGGTTGAGCAGAGAGACAAACAGTGGTTTGAAAAAGGCTCCAAGGCACATCAGACTCTCACACGCTTAATTCTGGATGCACGATGGTTGAAGAATGTGCACAAATACCTACATTTCAGGTTTGACAGTAAAGTTCTATGCACTACTGACTTTGCCCTATGCAGATAGTTCATGGACATTTCACTGTGATGCCATTATATGTTCTGAGATTGCATATCAACAACCTGAAATACAATGCATTCTTTCCTTTATGTCCACAGGTCTACTTCCGAGCTTGAGTCATTTCACAATCATATACTTCTGTATGCTAGCAAGCGCTTCTGTTTCTCACCTCCTGTATACTCAGCTCGCACTATGCTTGCAGGCTTGGACAATAACCACCACATTCAGAGACCAGCCAAGAGAAGAGCTGATGGCTCAATTCAGTATGTTGTATAACGAATTGTTTCAGTGCAATGCATTATCTTTCAATTGCTGATTAACAGGTAGACATTTACAACAAAAAATCCCGAAGGTAGAGGTTATACGCACTTAAAGTAGAGAAGAACTACAGTTACATAGCAGACCTGCAGAGCTCTATCCTGATGAAGAAGTTATCCAGAACTGAGGAAATGCCATTGAGAAGATCCCTGAGGCCAGGTGATCCACGTCTACTTGATGTTCTGTCTGGTGGCCATGTACCAAGCACCCAGGAGTTGTTGCAGACACAACTCAGCAGAGGGACAGGTGAGTTGATTTAGTTTGTTTGTTCTGGCCCATGACATGAAGGTTTCAATAATTATTGTAATATTGAAATGTTTTACAACTACTCAGCCAGAGGTGTTATGCTGTCACCTTCTTTGCTGCAACTAGTCAGGATTTTTTATGTGTATGTATTCACTGATATGTAATTGTGAATACAATTGTGAATATTTATTTCTGCAGGACAGTCCCTTTAAAACCAGTTGTAGACAGCCCTGGCAACACACGTCAGGACACATGCACAACTTGAGCAGTCATCCAACACTGTATTTGTTACTTTACATCAGGGATGCTAGCCTTCAAGATCAACATGTCTGCAGTGTTAGACTCAAAGTTGGATCCAACTTACATGACTATATATATTTTTTTACACCATAAAACTATGATTACCTTATTCTTGTGTGTTTGATTGCAATGTGAAAACAAAAAGTAGGACAGTGGCTCCAAAGGACCAAATTTGATAACCTCTGGTTTGTAGAAAGTGAAAATATACATATATTTTGCTGTGTTTATAATGTACAGGGTATATGTAAATTTAAGATGTTTGTTTGGATCATCATTGTTATATTGTATTTTTCATTGTTGTGCATGTACAGAAATTTTTTCATTGAATTGTCAAGATAACAAAATATGTCTTTATTAGAAAAAATTACAAGTACCACAGAACAAGTAACAAATTTGTTTGCGAAGAGCACTTAGTCAAAAAAATAAAGAGAATTTGTACAAATATTTCTATCAAGTGTCTACATTACGTATTGTTACATAATTATTTTGTTTTTTGAACACACCATCTACATTATCTCTGTAATATTTTACAATCTTTGTGGAGCATAACCCTGATACTGTCCATGGGGGTCAGGGAAACGATCACGTATTGTCCACACGCAGCAGCTGGGAATGACCACCCTGTGCCCCTGTCCCAGTGCCCTATATTGCCACACAACAAATTGACGGTAAGCAGCATAACGGAACTGCCTATTGCTCTCCCCAGCCTCCACAGCATCAGGAACAGCTTGGATATCAGTCCAGATACGTCTGGCTAAGCGCAGTACCCCCTCTTGTAAAATATAGGCCTCCATATGGGGGAGTCTGGAGATGCAGTGCTGCTGCTGTTGTTGCCCACAACACTTACGTTCTAAGTCAGATGGCATCTCTCTGCAGTTAGCGCAAACACACCAACTACCCAGTCAACAATTTGATCTCACAATGATGTCACCATGAGCTCACACGATTCTCATGGTGTGGTCACAATGTGTGTGTCACAGTGAGCTAAAAGTGTATCCACACAGCGCACTCACTGTGTGCTCATACTATGCTCCCAATGTGAGGTCACTGCACACTCACTGTGCGCTCATACTGTGGTCACAACGTGAGGTCACTGCACACTCACTGTGCGCTCATACTATGTTCGCAATGTGAGGTCACTGCACACTCACTGTGCGCTCATACTATG
>NW_015665906.1:7734-11996 GCF_001515625.1 Sinocyclocheilus rhinocerous | reverse complement strand
ATGCGTGCAGGCTTGGACAACAACCACCCCATTCAGAGACCAGCCAAGAGAAGAGCTGATGGCTCAATTCAGTATGTTGTATAACGAATTGTTTCAGTGCAATGCATTATCATTCAATTGCTGATTTACAGGTAGACATTCCATGTCAAATTACTTCTGACTTGTTTTTGCAGATATAGAAAGATTTACAACAAAAAATCCCGAAGGTGGAGGTTAGACGCACTTAAAGTAGAGAAGGACTACAGTTACATAGCAGACCTGCAGAGCGCTATCCTGATGAAGAAGTTATCCAGAACTGAGAAAATGCCATTGAGAAGATCCCTGAGGTCAGGTGATCCACGTCTACTTGGTGTTCTGTCTGGTGGCCATGTACCAAGCACCCAGGAGTTGTTGCAGACACAACTCAGCAGAGGGACAGGTTAGTTGATTTAGTTTTTGTTCTGGCCCATGACATGAAGGATTCAATTATTATTGTAATATTGAAATGTTTTACAACTACTCAGCCAGTGGTGTTATGCTGTCACCTTCTTTGCTGCAACTAGTCAGGATTTTTTATGTGTATGTATTCACTGATATGTAATTGTGAATACAATTGTGAATATTTCTTTCTGCAGGACAGTCCCTTTAAAACCAGTTGTAGACAGCCCTGGCAACACACGTCAGGACACATGCACAACTTGAGCAGTCATCCAACACTGTATTTGTTACTTTACATCAGGGATGCTAGCCTTCAAGATCAACATGTCTGCAGTGTTAGACTCAAAGTTGGATCCAACTTACATGACTATATATTTTTTTTTACACCATAAAACTATGATTACCTTATTCTTGTGTGTTTGATTGCAATGTGAAAAAAAAGTAGGTCAGTGGCTCCAAAGGACCAAATTTGATAACCTCTGGTTTGTAGAAAGTGAGCATATACATATATTTTGCTGTTTATAATGTACTGGGTATATGTAAATTTAAGATGTTTGTTTGGATCATCATTGTTATATTGTATTTTTCATTGTTGTGCATGTACAGAAATTTTTTCGTTGAATTGTCAAGATAACAAAATATGTCTTTATTAGAAAAAATTACAAGTACCACAGAACAAGTAACAAATTTGTTTGCGAAGAGCACTTAGTCAAAAAAATAAAGAGAATTTGTACAAATATTTCTATCAAGTGTCTACATTACGTATTGTTACAAATTATTTAGTTTTTTTGAACACACCATCTACATTATCTTTGTGGAACATAACCCTGATACTGTCCATGGGGGTCAGGGAAACGATCACGTATTGTCCACATGCAGCAGCTGGGAATGACCACCCTGTGCCCCTGTCCCAGTGCCCCATATTGCCACACAACAAATTGACGGTAAGCAGCATAACGGAACTGCCTATTGCTCTCCCCAGCCTCCACAGCATCAGGAACAGCTCCTCAGCCCCTGTACAGTCTCATTTGACACTATCACAATATTGGTAAACCAGTTGCGCTCTTCTTGGAAAGCAGTCAGATGCCCCACACAGTCAGAAAGTTTATATTGTCCATTGGCTTCTTAATAAATTACTTCAAATAGGCCCCATCAGTTCATGTTCCAACCATACACGATGTCTCTCTGCACCTCGTAATTTATCTGTTTCCATGAGGGGAAATGCTTGTTTGATGTGTCACGTGATATATCAAATCTTTGGTTAATTTGTCAGAACCAGATCAATTACACTACACAAAAAATAACCCAACCTTAACCCCACTGCTGGGTCACTATTGGACAGAACACGCGCTGGGTTGGTTTGACCCAAGTGCTGGGTTTTACAATTTAACCCAGACTACTGGGTCATTCATTTGACCCAACCAGTGGGTGAAATTAACTCTCTTGCTGGGTTGTGTTACTCATGTGCTGGGTTATTTGTTATAAATTAAAATGAATGTAAAATTATCATTGCCCTGTAATACAATAAAACAGAGAGACCACTGTAAATGTGTTTTTAATTACATGTAATTGTTTATTTTAATTACTTTTTTTTTTAACATTTTGAATACTTTTGTATACAAGATTTGAACACAAATGTTAAAACCCCAACCTCCCCCACAGACAAGGAGCCCTGCAACAGAACCTAAACTTTAAAAGTTTAAAAATGATTAAACGTGAAACAACTGTTGTCCTAAAAAATGTGACAGATTCAACAGAACTCATGTCCATCAATCTGATACACAGCATGCTGGAGAAACTCCAACGTAGGGGGACACTGCTTTGTGTAATTAACATCAAACACAAAAAAAACTTTAAAACAAACATAATCAGCCTCTAGCAAAGAGTCTCAATGTTGTGGCCTGGAAAAATGGCAAAGGTCTGGCACATCCACCTGGTCTCGTCTCCAAGGCACAAAATGTGCAACGATTCTCCATTTGTCTCTGCATTCTGTAAATACTCCACCATGTTGGTCCCCACCTGTTGATTACACAACATCACTTATTGTTAGAATATAACTGACATGCAAATCAAGCTTTTTTGTGGAATGGAAGCTTTTTTGGGGAATGGAAAAGAGTCTGACCCTGCATAGACAGCAACGCAACTACCATGTTCAAGGCCCAGCATGGTAGTATAGACATTGTTAAAATAGTTAAGATGGAAGAGAGGAAATTGTTGAATAAAGTCGATATTTTTGTTTTCTTTACGCACAAAAAAGTATTCTCGTAGCTTCATAAAATTACGATTGATCCACTGGTGTCACATGGACTATTTTAACGATGTCCTTACTACCTTTCTGTGCCTTGAATGTGGTAGGACCCTTGTTGTCCAAGGAGGGTTAGAGAGCTCTCGTATTTCATCAAAAATATCTTAATTTGTGTTCCAAAGATGAATGGAGGTCTTATGAGTTTGGAACGACATGACAGAATTTTCATTTTTTATTTCTAAATTAATGAGGACCATTTAGTGCTAAGGCTCAAACACGAAAATTTCCTCAATAATAAGGTAAACAAAGTTGTATTTACCAGTTGGTACGTGTTGGAAAAGTGTGAAATACAAAAACAAAATCATGACATAACATTATACGAAATAGCTTACCTGGTGTCACCCATTACAGTTTTTCCTCTCGCTGGGCATACACAAGAATTTGGTCACTGATAGTAGCCCAGTTTTCAAAGAGTTTTGGCGCTGCTTCAGGATGAAGTTGCTTGAAATCTTGTGATATCTGATAAGTTTTGAAAAGAGAAAGGAAAAAAAAGTAACTAGAACAATACTGTTTAAAGAAATATGTGCTTACAGCAAGCACCTGTTAGGAAAGACTCAAGAACACAATACTAAGAGATGTTCATTTGATTGATTATTAGACATTCAAACAGGTATCCCTGATTACCACTGATTGTATCGCCGCATGTGAGGGGCTAAAACAAGGGACATATGACGTTCAGATTCATTCGAAACGCTTTTTCCCCCTTTTAATACGAAATTAATCCCTGATGAATAAGATAAGATACGATTTAAACTACACATTTCAAATGATATAACGATGAGATTTTGTCAAAAAACAACATAACCAGCTAGCCATGGCTAAATAATGTTTCACAGACTAAGCAAACATAGTCACAGCAGATTAGTCCCCATACTCCAATATCAAAGATTGTAACGTATTTTAAACAGTGAAATGAGCTTCCCACTACCACAAATTAAAATATAGGTAAATATTCATAACTACTATAAAATACCCGCGGTGAGTAATTTAGTGTGCTCCTCGTGTCCAGAAGTGAAGATTCAGTAAGTTCGCCAAAGAATGAAAAACGAATAAACCCCCCCAGTCAACACTTTGATCTCACAGTGATGTCAGCATGAGCTCCCAGGATACTCGTGATGAGGTCACAATGTGAGGTCACAGTGAGCTAAAAGTGTAACCTCACAGCACCCTCAATGTGTGCTCATACTAATGTGAGGTCAAAGTGCACTCACTGCACAGAGACTAGGTACCCAGCATGCATTGCAGCATGAAGCTTTTGATTGTCATCATTGTTGAGATTCATACACTGATTCTTGATGTTTCTCAGTTTTTAAATGACACAGAAGTTCAAAATGCTTGTGACTTACCATGCTTCCTTCATACATTATTACACTGTTGGAGGCTATACTGTATAATCAAAGAGCTATTATAATAAGAAGCTTTAGATTAATAACTCCACACAGAAACTAAATCTGGGTGAAGATTGTGTTCTTATCATCATAAGATGGCCAATAAAGTCAAGGGTCAAGAGCCCAACTAAAGCAAACACTAATCACCTTGA
>NW_015665906.1:0-7701 GCF_001515625.1 Sinocyclocheilus rhinocerous | reverse complement strand
GTGATTAGTGTTGAGAAACAGGATATAGAAACGCTCCTCGGTGACTGATATTTGAACTGCCTCCTCTCAACCTGCTCAACATTTTGAATTCACAATGAGCTTACATATTACTCTCACTGTGAGTATCACACTATGAGAATGGTGTGATGTCACTGTGATCAGCGCATGATCGCACGTGTTGACTGGGTTGTCACTGCTGCAGCAAACTTCAATAAATGACGTACATAGAGTAGAAATAAATGTACTAATAGTCATAAAATAGTGTTTGGTTATCAAATGTGATGCTTTTAAATATTGTGACAACTGTTCTGTTTGAAACTGATGAGAAGCATTATTGTTGAGAATATATATTTAAAAAAATAATGACTGTTGTATTTAATATTGTTTTGAAACTGTAAGAATTACACTAAACGCAGAAAAACATTGAGTTTTGTATTGCTCTCTGTTAACTAGAATAACATTTGAAAGAAGAACAACAACAGTTAACATGCACTAACAAACAAATGTTTCTGTTTACGAACTTTAAGGGCCGTTTCTCAACAACAGTAAAGTAATATGTGAAAACATTTCAGTATGTGCACATTTCACTCTCCATAATCCAATAAAGCATGAAAAATAAAGTTTTCCATCTGAAAGCCAAAGTTTATGTAAGTAAAATGACAAGAAAGGATCATTGGAAAATCTCCCCTCAGTTCTGTTTCTTGTTCTTACTCTCCCCTGTTTCTGAGTTGCAGATATATTTTCTTGCCAAGAAATACACTCCAAAACCAGCTGCTGCTGCTATCAGAGCTGCTCCTCCTACTGCTCCTACTGCTCCTATTGCTGCTACCTTTCCTGCAGTTAATGCAACTGCTCCTGCTCCTGCTTTAGCAGCAACTACACATCCTGCTCCTCCTAATACACCTCCTACTCCTCCTCCTACTGCTGCTCCAGCAAGACATTTTGAACGTAGAAGTTCATTCTGAATCTCCTTATAGTCTTGTGCAGTGTATCTCCTGTATCTATTCTCCTTCATCAGTCTGTTTATCTTCTTTAGAAGTTCAGTGACCTGATATTGATCTTCATCTTTATTATTAAAAACATGAAATCTTCCTGAACACTGATCAACTACTGACTGCAGTAGTGAAGACTTTAGCAGATAATTCTCTATTGGCACACGTAACTGATCTCCATGAGTAAAGAGCACTATTGTGTGTTGTAAGAATTTTGCTCCAAAATTATCCTGGATACATTTCACAACTTTTCTGCTCTCCTCTGTGAACACACCCAATCTGATCACCAGCAGAAACACATCAACACCATGTTGTGTACAATCAAATATCTTCTCTATTTTGGGTTGAACATCTGTAAACTTCTTTACTGTATCAGGGATTCCTACAGTGTCAATCATATTTATTGTTTGTTCATTCACCACTGTTTGTGATGATTCACAGATTCTGGTCACAGAAGAAGGGGAACAATCTTCTTTAAATGTTTTTCTGTCTCCACCCAGGATGATGTTTCCTGATGCACTCTTTCCTGCTCCAGTCTTACCCATCAGAACAATATTCAGATCTGATACTGTAAATAAGACAAACAGACTGATGAATAGAAAGATGGATGGATGGATAAACGATAGAATGAGTTGTTCAGTACTTACTTCGAGGTTGTTCGCTGCTTCTTTGCATCTTTGTTGTTAATTCAGTTTGAACAATTGATATTTTACTCCCTCTGTCATGATGAAGGATAAAAAGGTAGAAGTTAATAAAATAAAAAAGTACCTTACTATTTTGACACCAGCATAGACCGTTACTAACAGCAATGCCAGTTTACAAAACTGATCTACCAAATAGTTATTGTGTTTAGAACTATTAAAAAACACAAATATTTGTTTTAATTGTGTTATTTTTATTTCTGTTGTCCACAGTTTGTCTCGACAGTTATCTTTACAACAACAAAAAAACAAGCTAAACAAGGTTCAATTACATTTAAATATGTGAATGACAATGATAATAAAGAAATCAAATAATAGTAAAATAAAAATAATAGTCATCATTATCATCATAAGTATGGTTTCATTAAAATGTCCACATCTTACAAAGCAAGTCAAACAAGAGCCTTCTTGGTTGAGGAAATACAACACAGCATGTTAACACAGAAATTATCTTTAACATTTGTATCATGACTATTTTTCTCTGAGTCTTCTTGAACATCTCAATGGTGTAGGATTCTTCTCCATTTTTCTCCACTAGTCTCTTGATCTTCTCCAGCAGTTCAGTAACCTGAGCTCCATCCTTATTCACATTATTAAACACATGATATTCTCCCTTACATTCATCCACTAACTTCTGCAGCTCCTGGTTTTCCTGCAGAAATGTAGCTATTGGTTTGGTTAACATATCAGCTCCAGTGAACAGCACTATTGTGAATCTCTTAACACCTTCTCCAAAATTCTTGTGAATCCATTTGACTGTGTTTTGCTCTTCTTCTGTGAATCTGTCCAGTCTGATGACCAGCAGAAACACATGAGGACCAGAAGCATACTTCTGCAAACTCTTCTTAATCTCAGCCTTCAAATGTTTTTCATGTGTGATGGATGTGTTATACAGTCCAGGTGTGTCGATCACTGAGATGGTTCTACCTTTTACAATTTCCTCATGGTCCTCACACAGTTGAGTTGTAGATTCAGAGAAGTAACCCAATTTAAACACATCTTTGCCCAGTATAGTGTTTCCTGTTGCACTTTTTCCTGATCCAGTTTTACCCAGAAGAACAATCTTCAGATCTTCTTTCACTATGAAACAAAGATTAAAATAAACCCTAAAATAAACCCTTTTCATTTCACAGTTGAAATCATGATTTATGACCTAATGCTTTACTCACCTGAAACTCACCAGTTTTCAGTCAAATGATAGTCAATATTATCTTTGTATTAGACTTGCCACAATATCATAATTTTCACACATGGTACAGTATATGTGTTCAAACCAATTACACCATTATTAAGTGCTGGTTGGACACTTGGTGATGCAATGGGGTAATATACGTTATGCACTGACTTTCTCATAAACACTTATTGAGGCAAACAAAGATGACTGTGTTTCCTGGAGCAAAACTAATAAAAGTGGTTTGTTTTATTCTATGTATGAGGTGGCAAGATGGGCCTTTTGCTCCACACACAGGAAGCATTTATACAAATACTTCAGCGGAAGTAATATGTTTTGAATAATATTTAAGTTAATACTCGATCAAAACATTCACTTTAGAAAAGTCTGTGCTATTTTCTGATCAATTATTTTTGTTCAATGAATATACTGTCATTAAAATGTTCATTTTGCAGAAACGAAATAATAACATGATAACAGCAACTTTTATTTATGTATTTGTTTGTTTGTGGCAGGGCAAGTAAACATTTGGACCACTGGCCCAATCAGACCAGTAGAAAAAATCCTTAGCGTTGATCTTTGCATTCTGATCCTTGCATTCTTACAAAGTCAGTCAAATGTACTCATTTCTTCCCTAGCAAAGACTCAAAACGCACAATGTACAGCCGTGTTTCCAGAACATCCTGTTTACTTCGTTCTAAGAGCTTCAAACAAAAGAAAGATTTATTTCTCTTTCTCAGAAACACACTTTGGAGCAACTAATGATGACTAATTAAGGAAAATTATGTCCCTACATAGCTGCAAACTAGCAAGAAAACTCAAATAAATATTTACATCATTGTATGTATTTATTGTACTTTTATAATCTTGTAATAAGTGGGTTCAGCAAATGGCTATAGAAAATTAATACGTTTTAGGTTTCATCAAGTTTTGGGTTTTTTGTTTGAAAGAGAAAATGGAAGTCTTAAGGAAAACTTACTTGTTGATGTTGGATGTGTTATTGGCTTGTGACTTCAAATTTGTCCGACCCTGATCTAAATCTCACAAGTGAGAAAATGACTTAAATAGTCTTGTGATGCATGTTAAATATGAAGAGCCCCACCTACTTACTTTTAATGAATTTTTGTGAACTCAAAGACAAATTGAGAGAGCAGTTCTTGTATGTCAATTCTAAGTCTAATTTTAGTTTACTGTATTTATCATAACACATAACTATGTTCAGCTTTCAGTTCAACTAAAATACAATTCTGTTTAATCTGGTTTTAACCTAAAATCTAGTAGTTTATTAGTATACATGGCATCAACTGCAGTATGTATATAATATAATGCCTATGACAGTTTGTGTTTAAGAATTTGATGTATTAAGATAAAAAAATAAAAAAAATAATAATAATAATAATTTGAAATGACTAAGAAAACAAACACACCCTGTAAATAGGAGATATTCCTGAAAGACAAAGCACAGCATTCTTTTTCTTTCACTTTAGCAGTGAAACAACAAAACCAAAGACTCTTTCATACTGAGCACGCCCAAAGTGACATTGAGACAATACATCAGTTTGGATTGTAAAATGTTTGTAATGATGTTTTGTGGTGAAACTCAAATCCAGGTGTGACAGAACTGCACCCATAACTGACAGAAGATCTATTCTTGATTTTGACCTTTTCATTTGCTATAGTTAACAAATAGGCAACACAAAATTTTTACAAAAAAGCTTTGACAGATAAATAATGAGCCGGGGAAAACTGAGAAAAGGGTGCTAAAATCATTGAGAGAAAGAAATCCCATATTTTATGTTCTCACAGAACAAAATTGCAGCAGATGGATTCACTCTAAATGTAAACTGAACATTGTAGTTGTGAGTCAAAATTAATCTCCCGTAGAAACAAAAACAAGAGGACATGAATTTTTCAGTTGCAGTTATTTGTTCATTTCCCCCCCCCCCATTACTTTGTCACAAAACCATAATTAACACTTTAAAATCAATACACAGATGAACTCAATCCAAATGGAATCTAAACACTTCAAGGTTTAACAGTCACTCATTCGGCAATAATTAAGGAAAAAGACATGATGCTAAATGAGGTCAGATGATACAGAGAGAGTTTGGAAGAAACCTTACAATATTTCTCCTAAAATGCCTGATGCAAAGACATCTGAAATCAGTTCATGTTGTTAACGGCAGTGAAAAACAATAAGCACGATTTTTGCTTATTTTTTATTTATTTATTATTTTTTTGTTTTGTTTTGTTTATCTTACAATATAATTATGGTAAGTTAATAATTATACATTGAACTGGTGTTAAAAATATTAGGACTCAAAATGAAAAGAACTGTGGCATTTTAAATGTGTTAGTAAGGAGCTCAGCTTCATTATAATCACATATAAAGAAGGAAAACATATGTTCCTGTAATTGCTAAGACAGAGCACTGTGTACTTTCTGTTTTCATTTTAGAATCAAAGGTTCTTTCATACTGATCACTCCTGAGGTGACATGTAGACAATACAGAACCAGTTTAGTAAATTGGATGATTAATATCTCTTTGGCTTGTAAATGTGTTTTCGTGTTATGAAAGGCTAAACTGATCCTCATTGTTTGGCACACTCAAGTCTTTGGGGTGAAAACCAATATAATCATATAATCTTTTTTAACAAATGTCAGGAAAGTACTTTGATCGAGAAATTAAAATACAGAGCTCCGAGAACTAAACCTTTTACAAGAAAAAATGCTTTTGGTTGAAATATATTCTAACATGTCAATATGAAGTTATTTATGAAGTTATTTATGATAACCTGTTGCAGTAACACACAGAATCCCACACAAAAAAAACAAAACAAAACACCGGGTTAAAACAACTCAATTTGGGTTATTTTTAACCCAAGGGCTGTATAAATATGCACTGTAAAATATACTGTAAAATTGACAGTAACTTACTGGCAACTTTGGTTGCTAGTAAGACTGTAAATTTACAAAAGTACTGTAAATCAATAATAACAATTGTACTGTAAAAATACAGCAAACTGTTGTATATATATATATATATATAATATATATATATATACTGTAAAATTATGTTTTTACAGCTATCACTGTAAGATTACAGTAGAAACATTTATAAATATGAGAGCAACAGTGAACTTGTAATGCTATACATACATTTTACAGTAAACTAGAACATTTGTTGTGAAATTCAATTCACTAAATTAAATGCAATTGAGATGTTTCACTGCTGTGATGGTGTGTAAACATTTGGTTAACTTAATTCATTTGAGTCCACTGAGAAGGAATATTTCTTAGTATAAAACTGCAAACACTTAATGTGTAATAGTAAAGTTACTAAAAACCAGTGGGGAACCGTCAGGGCTCTCAGAGAGCTCAGAGAGGGCCTAACTTATTGTTAAAACAATATTTACAATTTTTAAATAAATGTTTCAAAAAGCAATTCATAATTTGACAAACATCATCTAAATAAAATAAATACAACTTCTGGGAAAAAATTAACACCGCCCATTTTCTCCATATTTGAATGTTTCCGCCTAGCGTTTGCTCTGTGATTTGTGGTCAAGCTATGAAATTACAGAGGGCCAAGCAATAGTAAATCAATGGGGGAGTAATTTCGAATGACAGAAAAATTGACCAATCATATCTTTCCTCTAAATGGGCAGACCTTGTTATCACTAACTTTATGACAAGTTCCGCCCGCTGTGGGGATCTCTCGGGGAAAAAAATAAATATATATATATATACGCTGATAAACTAACTAGCTATTATTCACGTCAGGATGGAAGCCGCAAATAATGTAAATGAGGACATTTACTAGCCGGCCGAGCCAATAATAATATTATTTATTATAAACACTGCTTGTTTGTCATGAAGTGTCTGTCGCTAATTTGTTTTGTGTCAGCGCTGTCATGTTGTGTTGTCTTAAACACATTACAGTTGTTGTTTTTGTGTGATGGGAGGGAGTGTCTGTACGTTTTTCCCGCTGAAGTGCAGATATTTGTAATGAGAATTTGCATTTGACTTAAATTTAGCTGTTTTATTTTGGTAATATCAGTCACTCTCGCTGTGCTGTTTTGTTGCGGTTGCACAACAAACGAAAAACACATTGGTGCCCCAGTGCAACACAGCAAACGGGATGAGAAATTGCGATCTATAGCACAATGAATCACGGAATTTATTAGAGCCACAGAAAGACAAACATTTTGCTAAAAAATACACAATCTTCCAACCTAGGATGAAGTAGAGACACAGAAAGACAAACGTTTTGTTAAAAAATGCACAATACACAGTCTTCCAACCTAGGATGAAGTCATTATGTACATTAACAATAATTTGGTACACATATAATGTAATTTAATGGAAAATGATGTGAGTCGCGCTGAGGCGCTCTGTGGCGCGGCAGGATTATGAACAGCGCCCGGAGTCGGGATCCGCGGACAGTCGCCGGTGGCGCCGCCCATGTAGATATAACTGCAGACCGGAGATCTCCAAAATGGGGCGTGAACTCCAAAAGTGGGCAGAACCTCCCAAATGGGGCGGGGTCTCCACGCGCAAAGACTTTCACCATTGGCTCTGGCTTCAGCCAATTGTTATTGACTTACATTTCAAAATAAAACTTATAAATGTAACATTGTTTCTAGTTGATCTAAAATAAAATATGCTATATAAGTAAATATTCTCCGTGAGAGCAGAGCCCAAAGCTCGTGGCCAGTGGTGTTCGGACCAGAGTTTGAACATCTGCTTAATGATATAAACGGGAATCACCCGCGAGCCGTCCCAGCGCACTGCAGGGGAAAGATTTCACTCTATCGCTTTGTTCTAAGCAGCGGGG
>NW_015665905.1:0-563 GCF_001515625.1 Sinocyclocheilus rhinocerous | reverse complement strand
CAGTGATATTCAATTATTATTTTTAAAACATTATATACACAAATCGCATATTTCTGTAGTGAAAACTATTAAATATATTTGAAAGACACGATTATCTAACATGATATTAACATTAAAATATATATTACTGTCATATTTTGTCACCAACTTTTAGATCGATATTTAATTTATTTTACTAAAAGCATTTTAATTATTAAGGGTCAGTCACACTAGACTTTTCTGACTTCTATTTATACGCCAGTCACACTAGACTTTTCTGACTTCCATTTATACGCACGTGAACATGGGACACCAGAAACACAAACTCAAGCGGATTTTGAAAAGAACAAATATTTGCAGTAAAGTGGAGCAGATTGTATATTTTTACATTTTGGAATGATTATTATTTCTTAGGGCTGGGTAAAAAAATATAGATTTCTTGATTTTAATCTATTCTAATTTTTACGAAACAATATTGATTCTTAAATCCCAAGAATCCATTAGTCTAGCCTGTTTTCAGTTAATGAACGAAACATTGCAGCGTGCCTCCCATCCAATAAATCGCAATAAGCTTTGTTACTTTA
>NW_015665904.1:241-1006 GCF_001515625.1 Sinocyclocheilus rhinocerous | reverse complement strand
ACGTTTGCAAAAAATGTTTCATTCACAACTTTCAAATAACCAGGATTTTTTTTTCAATATATATTTAAATATTTAAAATCTAGCCGTTTAGAGAACATTCAGAAATAAAATTTTCGTAACTTAAAGCTGCAGTCCGTAATTTTTTGGGGTTAAAAATGATAAAAAAATATATTTTTGAGCAAGTACATAACCAGCCAGTGTTCAAAACTATCTCTGCCCGATTCACAACGGTTAGTTTATAATAATGTTGTCTAATTTGAATTGGCGGGAAATTCGAGCATGCCGCTGCATCATTACGTCACATCTATATCGCATCTGAGGATCCTGCAGGTGGCGGATCGTTTATAACCTTTTCTCGGAGCAGCTGGAATAATTAAATTCAAAATGGTTTATGTGTTTATGAAACACAAGTGACTGAAATTAGATTATATTCCAGTTTTAAATGCACATATGATTACAGATAGCCTAAGTGGGATTACAAAAGAACCGGTTCTAAGGAAGAATAATTTGCGTTTTGGGTTAAAATATTTTTTTTATATGAAATTCGAATTGTATGACAATTAGAGATTACACTGTGCAGAAATTGAAATCTACATGTAACGCTAATACACACTACATACATGTAGTCACGCAAGGCTGATGTTGTTAACATTAACAATTTGAGAACAAACGGTAATAATAACTTGCACGGTTTGATGTGATATGAGCTAACCGATCATTAGATTTAATCACTACTGGCAGCACAATTTATTGTAATGCTTTTTT
>NW_015665904.1:0-222 GCF_001515625.1 Sinocyclocheilus rhinocerous | reverse complement strand
TATTGTAATGCTTTTTTTCCTCAGTTGGTCAGAACAAAAGTGGCAGACTTGTTACTTGCTTGTTCAGATGTCAATATCCAGTGAAAATTCTTATTTGGGTTATATATTCCAAGACGTAGCTAGAATCTGTGATTCCCGAAGTACAGGATCCACACCAGTGCGGTGACTGACAACCAAACATACTTCTCAAAACATTAGATTCATCCGCGCTGGAGCCGTGCC
>NW_015665903.1:706-1246 GCF_001515625.1 Sinocyclocheilus rhinocerous | reverse complement strand
TATCACAAGAACAACAGATTAAACATATCTAAAAATAAAGGATGTGTAAATTAAAATCAAAATCAATAGAGATGTCAGTCTTGTCTGTTAAGGAGCACAAGTGTGAGTAAAACAAGCTCCTGCAGGTCCTTACAGAGTCTTAAACATTTAAACTGCAGAACAAACATCATCATTATTACGTGTTAAATTTGGAGACTGAAAAGCCGGAATCACGATTCAGTCTAAAGCAGTGTTTCTCAACTGGTGGGTCAGGACCCAAAAGTGGGTCGCGGAGTGTACGGCCAAAGAAATGACATCAACAACAAAAAAACGTAATTCTAAATGTTTTTCTGATGCAAGATTTTTATTTTAAAAGACGTGCATGAAAGCTATTGACACTTATGTCAGATGCAGTTTAAGTAAAGAGTGCCTAAGAAAAACACACTGTCCCGATTCAGTATCTGTGGTCAGATGAGATGTTGACAGGTCTAATGTCAGTATCATTATTCTATCGTTATTTTTGTAACTTGTTATGAAATAAAAAGTCTCTCACCTCAGAAA
>NW_015665903.1:0-632 GCF_001515625.1 Sinocyclocheilus rhinocerous | reverse complement strand
GCTCGTAGCGCACACTCTGCTATTGCACGCGCGAACGTTGTGCCGCGCTGTATATCACTTCGCTAAAGCGCAGAAACTACGAGCATGAAATAAAAGTACAGTACCGATAAATCACATAACTGGTACTGCGTGTGTTAATTTCTAACTACAGTGTTAATTTCGTTGACACTTCATTTTTTCGACGACAACAAGACGATAATGAACTAAAACTCTTTTTGAATGACAAAAACTATGATGTACGATTGAGGGACAATTTGGAAAGAGATTCATTCAGAACGAATCTGCTGCGTGGTTCGGAGGTTAGATGCGTACATGAACCGGCGGGACATAAGCCAACATACACTTGCTGCACGTCTCACAAAACGTAAAAAAATGTCAATATGTGGGAGTAAGAGAAGAGCAGACATATGGATAAATCTGATGACGCAAAAAGAGCTCAATTCGGTCCGGTTTTCAGAGCGCAGACACTGAAGCATAACGTTACACACACAGAAAGCTTCAGCGCGCAAACACTGAAGCACACACACAGAAAGCGCCTCTCACAGCACGCGAGTACTCTTTCACGTCGCATGAACGGAGAATTATACACGTGTATCAGTACATTGCATCCATTGCAGCTGTGCATTCTGTTT
>NW_015665902.1:330-500 GCF_001515625.1 Sinocyclocheilus rhinocerous | reverse complement strand
CTGTTTTTCATGCTAAACCTGTTCAAATTTTGGGGGTTTTATTTTATATATTATTATATATATATTTTTTAATCTATTATCATTTTTGATAGGCTACATATTATCATTGTCATGTGTTTTCATTTATCTTAATTTCCATATTTACATGCTGCAATGTTGTGTGATTTTCA
>NW_015665902.1:0-223 GCF_001515625.1 Sinocyclocheilus rhinocerous | reverse complement strand
CACAAAGAAAAACAAGTAGATTTGTGTTCATCGTATATTTGTGTTGGTTTTTTTTTAATAAAAAAAAAGAATAAAAAAAAAAAAAAAACAGTGCACCTTATGCACACACTAAGTAATTTCCCCGTATTATTTTCCTCCTCTCTACGCTTCACACTCCAGTCCAGCTGGTGGCGCAAATACATTTGTTTGCCAAATACCATTAAACCTCAGAAGAAGAAGATTA
>NW_015665901.1:0-809 GCF_001515625.1 Sinocyclocheilus rhinocerous | reverse complement strand
CGTACATGCCACATATGCCTCCTCAAACTTAGCTGCCTCTGCCAGCAGTGTGCTGTCATCTATCTCAGTGGACACAGAGGGGTGGGTGAGGGTGGCTGAGGGCCGCGCACGTGCCTGGGCCAAAGCTACAAAAAACACAGGACAAACAGATAAACATGACTACTGAACAGCAATAAACACTAAACAAACCAAAAAAGTCTTATACAAATAAATGTTTGCTTACAAGGTGCGACTTTGAGGGGGGAAACCAGCCTTTCTACAGTCTTGGTCAGGTTTTTCTGGTTAGGAAACTTCCTAACCAAGAGGGAACAGAGAGAGGCAGTGGAAGTATGGGTGGGGGGAGTGAGCTGGGTGGGGGCAGTGAACTCTGTGGGGGCAGCGTGCTGGGAGTCAGCAGCATGCTGGGGAGCTTTCCCAGCATATTGCCCTTCCTTCATGGCAATGGCAATTCTGCCAGAAGGAAAGAGCTCAATATACTCCCTGAAACTCCCCTTGTTGTGGGCATGTTCTTGGGAGTCTTTGCTGCCTCCTGTGGGGTCCCTCTTCATAGCTGCCACCAGGTAAGCAGCATACCCCAGGGCATTTTCAGCCACCCACCTAAATGTTTGCCCGCGAAATACACCAAACTGGATTTCAAAGAAACCCAACAGGTGCTTTCTGTTAGACAGATCTCCGTGGTGCTGACTTAAGCTTTTCTTGGCTTTGTCCAGCACTTTCTCCGGGGACAGGGGTCTTGTGTATGGCTTTCCTTGTGTATGGATCTTAGATGGCGTCGACGCTGATGGCTGCCTCCGTGGCGTGCTCCGCAG
>NW_015665900.1:10028-11487 GCF_001515625.1 Sinocyclocheilus rhinocerous | reverse complement strand
AGTCATTCATCCAGGTTTATGAAACAGGGTTGCAGAGTGGTTTACGGTTACATCTCACATCAAATCAACCTACCTTACTTGAACATGGACACATGATACAGTATTGGTAGTCATTCATTTAATAGCATAATAGACTCTCTTTATATTTAATTATATAACAAAAAAAGGGTTAAAAAATTGAATTACTTAAAACGTAAGAGATATTTGGTCATGAATCACAAACAACAACAACTATGTTTTTGTTCTGAAAAAGGAACATACATACATTATTTCCATATCTGGGAACAACGTCTATTTACATATATTTTAAAAACCATTGTTGAGATATTGGTACAAATTATTTAAATTTGCTTACATCTAAAAGGCTGAAGGCCCTATCAACATGATGGGCCAAAATAGATATTTTATTATGGTGTTCAAGAAAAATGTTAAATAAGCAAAATATTTAATCATGTTTGGACTAACAGGTGTTAAAATGCATTACAATAAAATCGTCTTTTTTATTAAATCTTAGAAATGCGTATTTATTCATGCATACATCATGTATATATGCATGTTATTATAATAAAAGTAAGACAATATTAATTCTGGATGAAAAAAATATTAAATATTGTCTTTAAACCTTAACATGTGCAAAATATTTATTCATGCATAGACTAGGTATTTCATTAAAAGATAAAATAGTGTGGTAAAGGTGATATCATTTTATATTCATTCAAATGTCAAGGTGTGTGACTCACTGATGCCACAGATATAAGTGGATATGAGAATCTTAAAGGCTGAAAGCGGGGCAAATGTAAAGTTTCTTGGGGGAACGCAATATTTTGCAAGTGAACACAAAAGTTTTTCAAGCTAACACAAATGCACTTAAATATTATTTTCCCTCCCATTTCAATTTTTTTTTTCACCGATATGTCCCTTTAGATGCTACAAGCCTGTAGGCTCCAGACTATGACTAATGGTGCGTTCAAGTCCTCCTGGGAAGTTCGAATTTACGAATTGGGAAGTTGTAATTATGATATCAGGTGCTTCAAGTTGCCTTGGTCTGAGCAAGATTGTTTTTCTGCATAAAATTCTACATAATTTATTTTACTTCATATCTACAAAATTATGAACAAAGAATGTGCAACAGGTATTTTTGCTTTTTCAATTTATGAAGGTACTGTAAATTGAATCGTTATATATTCTATCAGAACTGTAAAATACTATAGTAGTGATGGGACGATTGATACCGAGGCTCCGATGCTCCGACGCAGTTTTCAAAGCACTATTGTATCACACATTGTGCCGATGCTTGTATCGAAATGACACTACCACGTGATTGATGACGTTTGAAGCTTCGAACGTCATGCAGTATCGGAAGGTCGGGACAGCTGGTTCGAAAAAAATCGGCACTTCACATGACTCTTGTGTTTGACTTTACATTGACTTGGTTGTGTGTGTGTGTACACTTATTTGG
>NW_015665900.1:8482-9934 GCF_001515625.1 Sinocyclocheilus rhinocerous | reverse complement strand
CTATAGGTGGGGTCTCAGAGACCCCGAACAGCTCACCCAAAATATTTTTGCTACTGCTCACGTCAATTATTAATTATAATCACACACTTGTATATTTTATATTATTAATCAATATGTGAAACCGTTGACCGGACTACGCATGACACAAGTTGATTAATTAAAAACTTTTGCAGATTAAAAACTTTTTCAAACCATCCTCTGGGTTAAGGATAGATGGCATAGAGCAAAAACTACTGGGCATGCGCACATCAGTATAGCATAATTTTTCTCAGTTTTGGCACAGGCTCTTCAAACTAGGGCTGAAACGATTAGTCGACATTATCGACAACATTGACAAAAAAAATTGTCGACAAATATTTTTGTTGTCGAGTAGTCATTTGATCTCATATGACCTAATGTAAGACCCTGGAATAACACGGTTTGACCAGTGTGTCGCTGTAGCGCAAGACTGTAATTCAGCCCTCCTGATGCAATTCAAGAGAAGAAGACACAGCGCTTCAGAGCAAACGGAGCAAAACCCAACCTGAAGCTGCTGAGCGATGTTTGGATGATTATGTAAATGTATGCTGCGCGCTTTCCTCTCAATAATGAAATAAACACATCAAAAACTGACAGCGGTGAGAAATCAGCAGTTAAAACACATCTGATTACAGCGATGTGGATGTTTACACGAGCTCTGCAGTTCGGTACTTCAGCAAAGTCCAGTCACGTCATGTAGTATTAAACATGAAAAACCAGAGTCAGTGTCGCTTTCAGTTAGAATTACAACTTGATTTTCTGTTATAAATCAGCTCTCCAGTGTGGCGCTAGCTAATGACAAAATCTTTTTATTAGTGGGAAAAAATACATTCATTATATCAATATTTAATTAAAGTGATAGTTTGGTTTGCAGAGATCAAAACTTGATCTAGCTCAGGACTGTTTTGATTATCATAACCCTATAAGGTATTTTAAGAGAGATTATGTTACGAATAAAATAGTTTATCCAAAAATAAAACATCTTATCACTTACCTTTATTTTGTTTCTTATCCATATAACTTACAAAAGGAGATGTTAGGCAGAATAATGTGTCATTCAGTTACTTTTTCATATAGCTAATTAAATGGTGAATGAGAGTTTCTCTGCGATCTCATTTTGTGTGCCAAATATATTTATTTGCATAAATTAATTGTATAACTGTAATTACATAATATACAAAAACAAAAAAATGTCTCGGTTACGTACGTAACCCTCGTTCCCTGATGGAGGGAACGGAGACGTTATGTCATGACGACATATGGGGTCTCACTTGGGAACCCAGTCATCTCTGAGTTTAAGAGAAAACGCCAATGAGAATTATCTAGTGGATTTTGCATGCTGAGCCACTCCCCGTGTACACGGGTATATAAGGCGACAGCGTGCATCCACTCATTAGGTTTTACGCTGAGGAGCCGAGAACGTGGCCCGGCAAC
>NW_015665900.1:7801-8189 GCF_001515625.1 Sinocyclocheilus rhinocerous | reverse complement strand
AGGCGCTGCAAATGTTGACAAGCTGTAGCGTGTCAAGACAAAAGCTACGCTAAGGTTGTAACCTTCCCAAAGCCCCAGCGCAAATACACTGACCTTGGTACTGAAGGGGACCAAAGGTGAGTATATCACAGCTGGAGAAGGCCATGCTACTGTTTCGTCTACAAAAAAGTTTTTGGAAGGGATTTCAAACTTCAGTGAAAGATTGCTTCAAATCTTTCTTATTTGTTCTATCAGCCTGGCAGAACGATGCGGAAGCGAGCCTTAAGGAAAAAGGTCGCTACGGAGGCCACATCCTACCCGTAGGGAGGTGACATGTGGAGATACTGATATGGACTGACCCAGGGGGCAGTACTACATATGGAATGGGTCTCTGAGGCAGGTCCTACCT
>NW_015665900.1:6565-7537 GCF_001515625.1 Sinocyclocheilus rhinocerous | reverse complement strand
TGTCAAGGGAAGACACAGGTTTACCGAGAGGGAAACCTTACCATGGAAGAATACATATATGGGATTACCCGTAGGGAATCAAGCCATATGGACACCTAGCCCAGTACAGGGACTGACCGAACTCCGGCCATGCTAACACCAACAGTACTGGGCCTAGCGTCAGACTGCTCCACCAAGTCTGACTGCCGGGGGCGCTGGAGGATGCTCGACCAGGGTTCGCCAACCGGGGAGCTCTACTGGGAGAAGAAAGGTGCTTGCATCCCCGTGTGAAGGGGAATGGCAAATGGCGCAGCATGTGTGACACTGAGCCAGTTCTTCCAGCAAATTACCTGTTACCCAACACATGGGAAGAAACTGGCTCTACATGAAGGTTGTAAAACCTCATGAAAGTGTTAGGTGTCGCCCAGCCTGCAGCTCGACAGATGTCTGCCAGGGACAGCAATCTCCTCGTGCAAGACAGAGTCGTCTCGAACTGCCACCGAATTCTCGAGAATGCCATTGAACTTGGGAGGTCGCCTGACGAATTGAATCGCGTAGCCGAGTCGAACCGTCCGAATGAGCCAGCAGGACGGGTTGGGCAAGCCACGCTCCCAAACTCTGTACCAGTGGCACCAAAGGGACAGTCGACGTAGCCGCAGTGGTGCAGCGATGGGGAGTTGTGCTGGGTGGCCCAGAAGGCATCGCGGCGTCCTTCAGGTCGATCGCTGCAAACCAATCCTGGGCTTGAACGCATTTGATAATACGTTTCTGCGTCAACATCTTGAACGGGAGCTTGTGAAGAGCCCGATTCAAGACTCGCAGATCCAAGATAGGTCGAAGGCCACAGCTTTTCTTGGGTACGATGAAGTAAGGGCTGTAAAACCCCTTCCTCATCTCGGCTGGAGGGACCGGCTTGATTGCATCCTTCGCCAACAGGACAGCAATCTCCTCGTGCAAGATAGAGGCATCTCGAACTGCCACCGACGTCTCGAG